>NW_025934420.1:22240-267738 GCF_000764305.2 Hyalella azteca | reverse complement strand
AAGTTGCATTGATATGTTTTAAAAATGTTTTATTATCATTAAATGTTAATGAGTAAATCCCAATAGCAGAACAATAAATATTAAGAGATTTCTAATAATTTTGGCCATTGTAGCGGCTAATGTAGCGCGCTACATTTTACTGTAGCGGTAGCGCCCGTTACAATCTAGTGGGTGTAGCGGTAGCGTCCGCTACATTTAGAGCATGTAGCGGTAGCGGTAGCGCCGCTACATTTCCAAGTAGCGCTTCCCAGCTCTGTATATTTGTGTATATTTTTCCACCTTTTGAGTTGGTTAAACTTGGTAATTATGTACAAAACATAAACATTTTTGGCACTTACATAGTGTACATTTGTTTAGAAACAACTCATATGAACTGTTGAATAAGACACAAGCTTTTGAGCTGTTGAGAGGAGAATGTTTGCAAGGCAAGACACATTTTGGTTGTTGCATTGTGTCTTGCCCCACTTGTGGTCATTTTTGTCTCATTCTGGAATGCATTTCAGGTTGTAATGGTATAAGGTTTGAATGCTTGCTGCCTTGAAAGTTGCTTCTTTCTTGAGGTTGCCTGCCAATAACAATAAATTTGATAGAAATTATCATTGATATGACAGAGCTCACTAGCACCATCATAGGATTCTCACTTCCCTTCACTCTCCATCATCAACATACAAGATGCTGAACCTCTCTTCTCTCAGTTTCCCTGTATGTTATGTATGATCATTCCATACTTTGATATTGCCAACCCTAGCACAATATGGCACTGGCTGTGATGCTGTTATGTTGTTTCTTTTACTGTATAGCAGTGAATATTGCATATTTTCTTTTACATCTTCAAACTTAATACATATAGAGTATATCAGATTTGTTAGGATTTCATCATTTCTCTTTGTTTTAGGTCTTGCACAAATATATAATGCAAATGAATGAGTGGCCAGAGGGTTAGAAATGTATAAAGCGCCTTCCTCAGGTTTAGATGTCAATAATGGAGTTGATATATATATAATGAATTTCTGCAAAGGTGCATGTAAAAAAGTGACTTGTTCATTTTTATTTTACAGAAAAGAAAATAAATCTGTGTCATGGGAGTCAAGGGGCTATGGAGACTCATAGAAGAGGCCGGAACTCCGGTGCCTTTAGAATCACTGGAAAATAAAGTACTTGCAGTAGATGTTTCTATTTGGTTGCACCAGGCGGTTCGTGGCTTCAGAGGCATTGGTGGAGAGACGGTTGCCAACGCACACTTACTCACGTTATTTCATCGAATATGCAAGCTTCTTTATTTTGGCATAAAACCAGTGTTTGTATTCGATGGGGGAGTTCCACACCTCAAGAAGCAAACACAATCATTGCGACGCGTGCGTCGAGAAGCTGCAGCTAACAGAGCTGACCGTATCCGTGAGAGACTTCTTAACAACCTCCTGAAGAGTCACGCAGTTCGTCATGCCCTCGGTAGAACGGGACCCGCACCTTCTCAGCACAAAGTGGTGCCAGCTCCTAAAACGCGCCAGAAAGACATGTTCGAGTTGCCTCCTCTGCCTGAAGGTCAAAGTTTTGGAGATGAAGCATTAAAAAATAAAGTCGAAGAAATCTCGAGCGATGAAAATGGAGAGTACTCTGAGAAACCCAGGAAACGGGGGAAGGCTTTTCATTATAAAAATCTCCATAACTTCGACTTGGACAGTGAACAGTTTCGTTCGTTACCAATCCAAAAGCAGCACGAAATTTTAGTCGAATTGCAAGACTCTAGGAAAGACAACTCATGGGCTACAATTAACAGCATGCCTTCGGAGTCATCAGGATTTGCTACTTACCAGATGGACAGGCTTCTGAAGCGCTTCAAGTTTCAAACAACAATTGACAGCGTGAGATCCGCTATACAGCAAAAAAAGTCGGAGGAACTGGAAAGAGAATTATTTGGTGACCTGGAAAAGCATGTCAGTCAAACGCACAAGATTGCTTCTGAAGACTTCGCTCACAGCATTTTTATCACTAAAGAAAGGGACACTACGAAGGATGAAGAACCTGTCAAACCAAGAAAGGTAGACAAAGGCAAGTCGTTGATGAAAAAGCCTCAGAAAGATTTTCTTCAGGAGCTGATGAAAGAAGGAATTTTCAAGAACCCTAATAAATGTTCGTCTTACTGTAATACTGATGACTCGTCAGACGAAGAATTTAGTGACGATAAATATTCTGACAGTCAGGAGACCAGAGATGAAGCGCTGGTGCAGGTAATGAATTATGCGTTGAGTGATAACAATGGCTTGACTCAAGATGAAATATTGCGTCTGATCCAGCAGTCGAAACAGGAAGCTGATACCATGATTGAAAGTGACGATAGTAAGCCAAGCACCTCGCGCAATGCTTCTGGGGTTGTATGCAATGCAGATGTCAATGCATCGGATTCTGATGACACTGATGACTTTGTCGAAGTTGACGAGCCTGAAACCGATATTTCAGGTGACCTGGGTGCCGGAATCGAAACTGCGATAGGAAAAGCTTCTGCGTTGGAGGAAATATGTCCTGTGTCGCACAACAGTGAAAGTGACGGAGATGGCAACAACATCGATGCCCTCAGATCTTCGAACTCCAGTAGCTTGTATATTAAAATTGTGCAGCATAGACTAGACGACATCATTCAAGTAGAAGATAAGTCACTTGGCAAAGCTAAAGTAGATACTCGCAGAAAGAATAGTGTCTCAGGAATGTCACCTGGTAGTTTGGACGAAAAGCAGAAATCTTCCATACAGAATAGTTTGGCCCTAAGCATCGATGTCTCTAAACCCAAATTGTTTGAAGAAGACATCTTTGCTGACATATTTTCCTCTTCTTCATCGAACACAGAACCTAATAAAGAATCAAACAATACTCCAGCGCCTTCATTGCTGGATGAAACCAAGCGCACTCGTGTCAAATTTGTTCAAAATCACAGGAAAAAATTAATGGCGAATGACAAATCAAATAGTGTCCAGGAAATTGTTGCCATGGAGCAAAATTCATCGGAAACTAAAGTCTCTACAGTTCGAGTAAAGAATGGTAGCTACACTGAAGAGAATATTAAGAAAAAAATTGATGACCTTGTCAAAGTTCAGCTCGAAAATATGCTAAAAACGTCTGGATTCCCCTCTTCTATCAATGAGTCAGTTTCGGGAGCATTGCAATCGAGTACCAATTCGGAGAATTGTCAATCTTTGGTTGCATCAGCCGCTCCTTTCCCTATAAATTTATCACTGCACGAACGCTCTGAAAAAACTCAGAATAGAAACGAATCCGATGATGCCGGAAAAAATAATTCCATTCCATCAATGTCACAATTTAATCATTCCATTGAGTCACCAGAAGCTATTGCTGAAAATTCTGGTGTAGATTCGTATGATGACGACGACTTTATTGAGGTACATGAACCAATTAGTGAATCCCGCTCTTTATCATCTGAAGAAACTCGTGACCCCACATCAACACCAATTAAAAGAAGCGGCGCCAGCTCTGTTGATGCAAACGATGCTGCCCCGACTGGCAATCTTAAAAACGGCGAAAATCTTTCTCGGAAAATTTTCACTACAATCACAAAAATATCAGGAGTTTCAACAACAGCTGCTTCTTCCTCCACCAGCGAAGCGGTAGATAAAACTGTTCAGAACGCTTCTGCGCCGGCGTATGTTGTCAAGTCGGCTGATGAATGCAATTTCGACACTGACACATCCGCTGTGAATGCTGAAGTTGGATTCGCTGGTCCTAATGAAGATGATCTGAAGAAAATTGAACAAGAACTTGCAAAAGAACAGAAGAGTTTGGTGGCACAAGCCCAGAAAGGGGATCGAATCGCGTCTAATCTCTCGCAGCAAATGTACACAGATGCCCAAGAACTGTTGCAGCTTTTTGGCTTGCCTTACATAGTGGCACCTATGGAAGCAGAAGCTCAATGTGCATTCCTTGACGACGTCAAGCTTACGAATGGTACCATAACCGATGACTCGGATGCTTTTCTTTTCGGTAGTAAGCACGTCTACAAAAATTTTTTCAATCAAAGTCAGCACGTTGAGCTATACAAGTTGGATAACATTCGAACTCAGTTCGGGTTAGATCGAGAAAAGCTCATAACTTTAGCGCTATTAACCGGGAGCGATTACACCATGGGCATTGAAGGTGTCGGGGCCGTCTCAGGAATGGAGATACTCTCCGAGTTTCCCGGCACAGGGATAGAAATATTGCGGAACTTTAAAAAATGGTGGATATCGGTTAACAGGGGCGTGTCTGTGTCTAAACCATCCAAGCTCCGTGAGAAGCTTTATAAAGTGTACCTTCCAGAAGGTTTCCCCAACGACGAAGTCTACACTGCTTACATCGAACCTGCCGTTGATCGGTCACGAGAAAAATTCGAGTGGTCTGTTCCGAACACGGATGCGTTGAGGGAGTTTACAGCTGATAAACTTGGCTGGAGCCGATCGAAAACTGACGAGATTTTGATACCTGTCATGAAGCGTTTGAGCGTCAAGTCTTCACAAACGAGGATTGATACGTTCTTCAACAACGTGCGCCTTGTGAAGGACACGAAGGTTACCAGTAAGCGACTGCAAGAGGCAATTGCTAGGTCCCGAGGTGATATTATTCAAACTTCGCCGCAACCTAAGGATAATTTGATGGCAAAAATTGCTCGAGATCAAAAGGCTAGCAAGAAACCCAGGAAAAGACGCCTGGCGTCTGAAAATGTTAGTGATGTTAGTGAAAAAGCGACGGATGGCATGACGCCTAGGTCGAGGATTGCGAAGAAGCCTCGTGTTAAGCCTATAAACAATGTTCCTTCATCTACAAATGCAGCAAGAAACGCCAATAATTCATCAGTCTCTCCATCGCCATCCATTTCTGAGAAACAACGTCTGTCTACACAAGAGAAGAAGGAAGAAATATTCAATCATCTGCTCAAGAAAAAGGAGGAAATTACTCAGCGGAAAGCTGCGGAAGCAGAAATGCTACGCAAGAAACAACAAGCTGCTATTGTGCTCAGAAGCAAAATTCTCAAAGGAAAGAAAGATTGAAAAAATGTATCGCCAATTATGCTTAACATTTTGATGTCCCAGAGCGGTTAAATTCATCCCTGCGAGTTTCACATATTTTTTGGCTTCTCCCACACTTTTGTTCGATTATTGTGTATGTTCATTTTTATTGGTTAGTCGTCTAGGCGCGTCAGTATCATGTTGTAATTGAACAATTTTACATTTATGAAAGTTCTCATTTGAACCGAGTATATTTGCAGATTTTTGTTTGCAACTTCGTGTGAAAGCATCGGCTGTGCAGTGAAGGTTCAAATTCATATCAATATCCTAACAACGTAGGACTTTCAACCTCGCCTCTTTGCCACTTGACTCCCATTGCCTCAGAAACTTTGTGTTCTCCTGTTCCTGCATCAATCAGTTCAAAGATTTGTTCTTAAGTCATATTAGCAATAAAGTTTCGGTAGTAGACTGGAGCGTTCGTTGCATGGCGGCGCTCAACGATTCTCTGCGCTCGTGTGTCTTGGACTCGGAAACTTCGCAGTCGAGTTCCCGCAGCTGCCGACCACCTTCTGTAAGGACAGCCACCTTCGCTACTCACGTGTCCGGAGACAAAGTTGATTGTGCAGTTATTGAGTACAGGTCAGTTAAAATGATGTTTTGTTGCTCGTTTCGTTCATCATTAATTGTTGTTTATGTATCATGTACACGTTTCAGATTCATTTGAGGTCGACTTTATTATTGTATACAACTGCTCGGTTGAACTGAATCCTCGAAATTTCTTGTGCTTCCTACATTAGAATTAAAAATTTTATCGCGTCCGAGATACATGTTCCCATTAGTTGGAAATCTGTGCGTTGATTGACCATTCCGCTTGTGAATATGTATCGTTTAATTGATGGGTTCTTTAGCTATAACGCATTGTTATTTAAATCGATCTCGATAAGAACTGCGGAATTCAAATGCATTATTACCCTTAATCTACTGGCGGTAACTTTTGTTGCCTGACCTTCTGATGCAAGTAGCATTGAAGACTTGATGTATCTGTAAACAAAGCGTTTAATAGCATCGTCTGTTCAACTATGATCGGACTGGGAAAGGGCGTATCGGGACTACATCCACTTACTGCTTGCTATGTGAGAAAGAAAGCGTGTCACTATTTAGACCATATGAGCAATTTATTTTCCTGAGTGTGGATGTCGTTGCAGCAATCGAGTGTTCGTGACGGTCACCTCGGTTGGCCGCGTTGGCAACCTGTTCCTGGTTCAACGCGAGACGCCCCAACAGACGCCGCTGCTAGCCTCCACCACCGCCATCTACAACGTACGGTGAGACGCGCTCTGCAACATCGTCTCTAACTTGCGTTTAGTTGTCATTGGAATGAATACTGAAAATGTTTTCCTTCTTCTTGCAATGAGTATTCATATTAGTTATGAATTTTGCATAGAAACATCACAATGCATATTATTTGCATGGCAATAAATATAAATAAGTCCTGAATTTGCTTATTACCATTCACTTTATTTGCGTTGAAATAAATGTACCTATATCAGTCGATCATTTTGCCCCCTTATCAACCACGTAATTTAACAAATCCATAAATTTTATTGTATGCTGTATGCACACATGAATACTCTCAATTCATGAAAATTTGATTTAGGAAAAGGCAAGTATTTTGGTCGTTGCCTTCAGTCCACGAAACTTGCCAGGGAAAAAAATAGAAAAGACATTTCAAGGCTTTCAAGCTAACCCCTACGTTACTCAGGAAAAATAATTGCCGAAATTTTACTATCCTTTCAATCAGTTACCTAAAAGTTGCCAAACTGATCTCGAATGGGCAATGAACAATCGAATTTCCAGCCATCACAATAATTCTTGCACTGAATTAATGTTAAGCAAGGCAGGACCCGATCAAACTCCAATTTTACTAAGAGCCTTCAATCAACATTCATTTTAAAATTATATGGAAATGTTGATTATTTTATTTATATAATGATATTTGTAATTAATTGAGGGTGGAATCAAACTACAATAACGGTTGAAATTTTAAATACGGTGCCTGCTCAAAACTATACATAATTATTATCCCTTATTCATTTCAAGTTTTAACATTGGAATATCTGACTGAAGGTGCATACTTGGGAGCGAAGAGTCCTCGACCGTGCTCAGTGTTCGCGCTCTGGCCGAGCTCCTGGCAACCAATAAACCAATTCTGCTGAGCTTAACGCTGCCTTGCTTGCCGCCGCGCACCGAGCTCGCTGCCCTGGCCCACTCCATCAACCAACATCTTCGTGCATGATAGAGGTGCGTGGTTCATCTACTAACGCGATCTGCAATCTTTAACCAAAAATATAATCTATGATTGGATTTAAACAATGCTCTAGTTCTCTCTCTTGCTTTGTCTTTCGACGAATGCCTTTTTCGTTCCGACATTATGGTGAAAAATACTATTTTAAATTTGCTATATCAAGATTTTACAATGCTGGCAGTACTATCGAGTAATAAACTAATTTAATCCAATTTTCCAGGACATACAAAGTTACCCACACTATTTATTTCGACCACATAGTGCAATGGAGGAAACCTTGAGCCACTCGTCCAGTTTTGGACAAGTGGTGATCGGACCTCCAGGCTCCGGCAAGACGACTTACTGTCAAGCTATGGCAACGCTGCTTACTGAGCTCGGTCGTAAGGTGGCCCTTATCAATCTAGGTGAGTTACTCTCTGATTCGTGGCTGTGTTACCTAATTTAAGTGAGTTATTCTGCGATAGCTTGCTGTGTTCTGTAAATTTTGTGAGTTACTTAGTGCGTCGTCGCTGTGCTGCCTTCAAATGAGTCTTAGTATCGGACTGCTAGAGATTTTTTTTTGTCAAGATTCCTAGTTTTCTTGAATAGAAGGCGGAAAGAACGGTATGACTTTTTATGTTCTTAAACTGTTGCAAATAGCTTCTCTCCCGCTAATAATATTAAATATAATATGGATTGCTGCTAAATACTAGGCGAAACTAAAAAAATACGGACGAGTAAACTGCCATCTGAGCCGTAATGTTTCGAGGTGACGTGGTTTTCTCTGCTCATCACGCTCAACTAGGTACAAGGTATTTTACCACGTTTTTCTTAGTTTCCCTTCTTCTCTGTCTGTCATCAAAAATTCAAAGCTTAATTTATAGCACTTCTAAAAATCCTAGAAACTTGAAATTTGGCATGCATGCTTATGCTGCCTAACAATTAAAGATTTTATCATCAGAAGTAATAATTAAAAAATTATTTTTTCTTTTTAATTTTTTTATAATAAAATTTAAAAAAAAATTCACGGTTGGGAATCGATTTTTTTTTTGTCAAATATCCAGACTTGCCAACCCTGGAAAATGATTTGAATTGCTAAAATAGCTAAACTAAAATGCAGAAAATAAATAAATGTAAAAACCATTTTAAAAAACCACGTTTCTCTGGTGGTTACAAAACTCAAAACAATGAAATAAAACAAAAAACTTTTAAAAACCACGTTTTCTTAACGGACAAAAAAGAAAAACATTAACTCTTACATAACATTACATAACATTCTACATAACTTTAATGTTATGTAAGAGTTGATGTTTTTTCTTTTTTGTCCGTTAAGAAAACGTAGCTTTTAAAAAAAATTATTTGTTTTATTTACCTATTAAAATGGCTTGAGTTGCACGAGCTTAATTACCGTGAATTGTAAATTGACAGGAAAATCGCTCTATCAATGCCACACTACGAGAGCATTTATTTATATTAAGGCTCAGCAAGAATTCGCATGTAGATTCCTTTGAATTTTACTTTATAAATATGCCAAAAATCTATTTCCATTGCTGAAATCGAATCCTGAATTGAATTTCTCTGACTTGTCTTTTAATTCTTTTGAATGTGATTATTTATTCCTAATAATATCTCCTAAAACTCCTTAACTTAACTCATGGTCTACTTCTGAATTATATGAATTTACCTGACCTGGCATCATTTCCATACTTCAATTTAGGCATACTATTTTTTCACTGAAACCCCTGAATAGCCATTTATTTCCAGTTATGCTTGATTATAGTTTTCAATGTTGATTTTTTAGACCCGGCAAACGACACGGTGCCGTACGAGAGCAGCGTGAGCGTCACGGAACTGGTGCAGATGGAGGAGGTGATGGCAAGTCAGGCCTTGGGCCCCAACGCTGCTTTGCTCTACTGCATGGAGGCGCTGGCGTCCAACACCGACTGGCTGCTCGACAAGTTGAAGTCTCTTGCCGGCCACTACCTCATCTTCGACTTTCCTGGTCAAGTGAGGCCTCGCTCAAGCTTTCTGGTTGATCGAATTGTCTGCTTTTGATCATACTTTCTGACCAAAATGGCGCAGTATGGCCGTTCTACCAATCGGTAGAACGGTACCAATACCGATATGCATTCAACTTGAGAACTATTGTTCTGTGAACCTCAAACAATACACACTTGTTGTAATAACTAAAAATCAACATGGTCGTGGGTTTGGGTAAATTTTTCTATTTTTGCATTGAAAGTGCAGTCTATGTATGCGAGTTACTATGGTGACGAAAATTTAATGCCAGTCTGGGCTATTGAATAATCTACAAAATCTTGTTTTGCAGAGTTGCCATGTTCGATTTTACCTTCACCGATTACTACTACCTTTTCCTATTTTGCTAGCATGCAGGCAAACTCATCTTTGAGATGATATTTCTCGATTGCCGTTTCATTTTTGCTCTTGTCAATAAGATTACAACATTTCATGGATGGTGCCGAGGTTTAAATTTGGTTCTATCACGCATGCGTAACCAACATGTCTTAAAAGGATTTTTTTTAACGTTTTCAATTGAATGACATCATCCAGGCCGAGCTTTACACTCACCACACGATGGTGCGAGATCTTCTTCGTACCCTCGACTCAGCCAACATCAAACTCTGCTCTGTACATCTCGTGGACGCTCACTACGCCAACGAAGCAGGTGAACAGCAGGTTATTAGTTATTACAACAACTGTGTACTGTTGTGACTGGTTTTTATTGTTGCCCTGTGGTATATTCCTCTACTGGACTGCTGCTCTGACTGGATTTCACCATCGTTGTTAAGCGTCATTACCATATACAAATAATCAGCTGTAGAATTTAGTCAGTATGAACTAACACATTTGGTGTACAGTAGTTACTGAAACCAACAGAAGTGAATATTGCTCTATTTGTTCATTTGATAATTTGGAAGGCACAAATTCAAATTAATGAAACGCATATTATTCCTAATCAGTCGATGTTTATTTGTGATAAGAGCGACATGAGTCTTGTTCAACACAACAGGCAAGTACCTGTCTGCTCTACTGGTCACTCTCACTAGCATGCTACAGTTGGAGTCGCCTGCGGTCAACCTGCTGTCTAAAGTTGATCTGGTGGACAAGTATGAGGCTCTGCAGATGCCGCTTGAATTCTATACAGAGGTCTTGGACTTGAATTATTTGCTGGACCAGCTACATGATTCTCCTTTCACGAAGCGGTGAGTCTTAAGTCAGGTTATAAATAAGCACATTAACTTCGTTGCTAATAACACGATGGATAGTATATTAAATTCAAGAAATTTTTTCGAAAGTCATTGCATTGCAGTCCAGTATTGAAAGTTGCCAAACACATGACTGCAAAGTGTTTATAAGTGGATGATACGATGAAAATTTCTTTGATTTTGTCTACCGCAGTTACCGCAAGCTGAACAAAGCGATGGCCGAGCTTGTGACCGACTACGCCTTAGTTTCCTTCATTCCTGTCAGCGCTCAGAATAGGAGTACCCTCATTAATGTCATGAAGGTAAGCCCAAAGCTCTGATTCTATTGATCAAACAAACTGTTGATTCGATTGAAGGGACTATCGTAGTGCCTTTGCCCGCCTAGCATTTTGTGTTGAAGTGGATATGCACTACACACTTATTAGCCCAACTTGTACACGTCGCTATACTAAAGTGAGTATTCTTTGCAGCTCCGTTCAGCTTTCAAACCATGAACTATGCTCAATATAATATTAAGGCAAGTAGGGATTTAGAAAACTTTTATTAAATGTTCATTTAATCAATTATATGGGTTCTCAACAAAAGCCAAGAAGAGTATAAAATAATATCTGTCATATCTACAGGCAGTAGACAAAGCGAATGGATACATATACGGTAACAAAGAGGAGCGCAACATCCAGCGGCTGTTGTCGTGCGCCGTGGGGGCAGAGTTTGACCACGAGAGGATAGGGAAGGTGAGGGATCTGTACCAAGGTGGGGGGCACAGCGATGCTTCCGAGGAAGACGAAGAAGAACAACGGCTCCTGAACGCCTACGCCACTCAGAACCCTAATGTCAAGTGAAGAACCTAGAGTCTGGTTATCATTCTTCCTTTCTGAAATCCGAATTCTGATGACATGACCTGATGACCTGAATTTTAACTCAGAAATATTGAGAACGCTGCATAACTGTGAATTCATATAATTTTGTGTTTGAACCGAAAATATAACTTATCTTTTCATACCCAATTTTATTCTCCATGTTGTTCAATATTGCGCAATTTTTGTTGCACGCTTGCCTCGGATTGGGATGGTTTTTCACAACGTGAGCTTAGAGACGGTTTGATGGCGCTATTTGCGTGAACGCGAGATCGCAATTGTCAACAAAGCTTCGTCCCTGCACTAAATGATACTTGGCTTGTAGAGCTCGTATATAAATCTATGTCAGAGGTTTCTGTGGTTCCCATAATTTCTAGTCATTGTTACTTTAACCCAGTTGGCATTCTAATGAAGCTATTTTTATCACGAATGCTCGTGCGTCAATTTTTTTTTTTTTTTGTCACTCTCTTAGTACGTCTAAAAAAAAACTAATAAGTTACAGGCAGAGCCGAGTTCCCTAATACAGTCGCTTGTTCTAGTTCCAAGCATCTTGTTCTCTCCGGCTCGGGTACGATATGGTGGTCAACATAATGTGTTGAATTATTCCGTCTAGATGCGTAGTGAGCAAATGACGTGCCTCGAAGGCCGGGGCGCCGGTGACGGACGCAATTGACCTCGCCTGTTGCACATGTCTATTAAAAAAATTACCTGTCATTACTCGGTGGACGATGTTCAATAATACTAGAATCTACGCATAATTTTGTATTTTTATTGGTAAAATTCCTGCATTTGGAAAGAATTAGAGTAATTTGTTTGGATTGTTAATGCCATCATTTCTAATTTTGTATCTCAATATCTGCACCTACGTAATTGCACAACCCATTTCGTTTTCATTTACTGCTTGCTTGAATTATGTTCTCAAAATATCCACTTTCGTCCCCAATATTTCTTCGGCTTGCTTTCTAGTCAATATTCTACCTACCTAGATATTGCGCACGTCTCTGCGTAACCGTGCTTAGTAGTGTCAAATTATTAACTAATCGTGTATCGTATTTTAAGTTTCCAAAATTTCTTTAAAACGCCAAATTATGGCATTAACGCAAAACATGTTCAAACGTAAATGACAAGGACACGAGGTTGTTTACGTTCAGTGTCTCAAGGTCTCTGCGATGCGTACATACTAAAATAGCAGTCTCGTCTACTACGCAAAACCATGGTCGCCTTCAATGTGGCAATGGTGAAGTGCGTTTCTAACAATTTTAGTACTGCTGTATCTAATCATTCTAATGGGGGCTATATTTGACGATCTACGTGCGTTATTCACAAATAAAAGTGTGATTTAAACTTCCACCATCGCTAGCACGGAACAAATTCTATAAATGTGAAAAACATTTTTTCCAAGTTGGATTTCGCTTTGAAATGAAGTATGCGTGTGATTTATTCAGCAATCCACGATTTGAACACCGATCAGTTTGTGTCAAATTTTGTATATTATTTTATTAAAATCGAAGCTTGATCAATCTCGAAGTGGTAACTTCCTGTTTGCTGGAAAATATTGTATATTGGGAGTATTATTGACGTATCATTGAGAAAACCCTACTAAATGATTAATTTTGTAAAAATTAGGTTTAGAATTGCTTTATGATAATTCAGGCCGTGCGCGTCATGCAATGATCTCAGGCTAGAGCGTTTCCTGGAGGTGTGGATCATTCTAGCCAATGATGAGCGATGGCATGATGTCGTTCTGAACTCGGATTGGTTGGCACAAATAGCAGCAATATTACGTCACGCTCTTGTATCACCCCACTGCGCGGCCACGGAACAGTCAGCTGCATTGGTAAACACAAGTTCTTGGGTGCAGAACTGTAGGTGGCGCGGGCCGCGGGCTAGGCTGTGCATCGTCGCAGTACAAAGGACGGAACTTCAAAAGCTCAGAGGTTTTTATAGCTTTTTCTATCTTGATAGCAAAGTAACATTTTAGTATGATGTACTTTTATAGTATTTTACAAAAAAAATATAAAGTATAATTCAATAATAATTGTATAGGTTAGGACAGGTTGTGGACGTTGAAACGTCACTTGCTTGCGTTGTGTAATACTGTTAGTTGTGTAATGTGTTGAGCATTATTTGTGCAAGCCATGATGATTAGATTGATCAATAATTCATCAAGGAAATCCCTTAGCATTGACTAGCAGACTAGGTACAAGACTATCTAGATTAGTACAAATTATAATTCTCATTTCATGCTTCTCATCAATTTAGCATTGAAAAGGAAAGATTACCTAGGTATTAATTCACCCTATAGCTATAGCCCATAGGCTAATGGCTATAGACTTATAGCCTATAGGTAGCTAATTTTTTAATGCTTTCAGTTTAGGCCCAGTGGCCAACTTTATCTCTAAGTTATGTTATTTAAGGGTTACTCATCTATCCTAATCTTATTGAGTTAGTGCATACTGTTTTTTTGCTGACTCCATCTCTGGTCATGTTTATGACTGATGAGGTTGAGGACTTGAGGTGACCTTCCAATACTGTACATAAAAAAAACAAATGTAGAAAAACTGTAAAAAGAATTATTTCTTGTGTTTTTTTTTTAATTGCCAACAAAAATATAGTTTTTCCTTTTTGTAAGAGTAAGGACTAAGGATCATCATCATACTCATAGTAATGATAGTAAGGCAAACTGCAGAATAGGACACTGGGCAAAAGCCACCCTTGAAGATGAAAATACCTGGGCTTGTGATCAATCTCACACATAGTAACAAATCAGAGATTTTTTATATTCAGTTCATTTTTAATTTCCTTATCTACTCAAGTCCAGGATTTAAAACAATTTCTTATTTATGATACCATAATGCTGGTATCCATGATACTATCTGGTCTATCTATAGGATTCAAAGAAAGAGTCTAAAAAGGTCTCTGCTCAGATACTATGATTTTCACACGTTTCTATGGCCCTTGACTAAGTTATTTAGTAAATATTAGAAAAATAAAAATTTTTGTTTGGAATTTTATAAGATTCCTAGGAAATGAGTTTATATAAATTTTACCCATGATTTTTGGAAAATTCTGCCCCTCCCAAAAAAAATTGATCCCATTCAAGAGTGTTTTCAGTTTTTAGCGCATTTTCTCTTTTATGGAAGAAGGCGCTGTTGTGCTTGTCATGTCCGTCTGTCTGTCCAACCATGACCACATTTTTGTCAACAATAAAATGCGCTCTCTGTTACTCACTGCAGTGAGTACTGAGTTATATTTTTGTTTGTTTACAGCTGTTTATACACAGGTTGTTACTGCCTGTTTTTCCAGTTTTAATCATAAATCTGCCCGACCCACGTTTTTTGGGGCGAGCCATAATTTATTTTCTACTTTTTAGTCCACAAGAAAAACGTGTTTTTTTTAAAATATTTTTAAGTATTTTATTTTCTCCTTTTTAGTCCGTTGCTGCATGGATCGATGATACGCAACGTCAGCGCCTGCTTGTCTATAATGTCAACGCCCGCACGTCATACTATATACATATATACTATATATATATACTTTACTCGATTAAGCTAATTTAGGTCTCTAATTGCAAGTTTTTATGATTGTATCTGAAATTGTTAGACAAAAATAGCCTGCATGCCGAATTTCAGATCTCTAGAGCAATCAGAAGTGGGCTAATTTTGTTGTCAATTTTAACAACAAACAAACAAACGTGAAGCTAAGCTAAGAAAAATGTTTTAATAAAAAATTTTTGTTTGAAATTTTATAAGATTCCTAGGAAATGAGTTTTTATAAATTTTACCATGATTTTTGGAAAATTCTGCCCCTCCCAGAAAAAATTGATCCCATTTAAGAGTGTTATCAGTTTTTATCGCATTTTCTCATTTATGGAAATGGTCTGTCCAACCATGACCACATTTTTTTCAACAATAAAATGCACTCTCTGTTACTCACTGCAGTAAGTACTGAGTACCGAGTTATATTTTTTGTTTATTTACAGCTGTTTATACACAGGTTGTTACTGCCTGTTTTTCCAGTTTTGGATTAGTTAATATTTTAGTGAAAATCCAGTTATTTAATCCTTTTAAGCTTTCCAAGTAGAAGTAGGTACTAGGTAGTACCGTAGTATACTGTAACCCTGCAGTAATTGTGCACTAAAAACTAACAAGATTGGTTGTGCTAGTCTTGTGCAGCATACACGTGTATGTCATCTACAAATCAGGTTTAAAAAATACCAGTATCTGAGCTTCAGCCATTGTTTATTTGAGTAGGAATTTTTTATTGTATTTAAGAAGATGAAAGTGTCTCTTCTTGAATAAAATTAGCAAAAACTAATTATAGTCAGATGGGGTAAGACAGGACCCAAATCACTAACAGGCATGTAGCATCTATACCATGAGCAAGATGTGGTTATGCAATGGGCTTCAAAGCTACAACTCAGACTTTTTGCATACAACATAGTTTTCTGTACAGATTAAAAAAAGTGAGCTGGTCCCATCTTACCCCATTGGGGTAAGATGGGACCAGGCTGGGGTAAGAAAGGACCAACGGGTAATTCTTATGTTACAAGGTTTTTAGTAAAAATATAAATCTGATATTCAATATTATCTATCTAGAAACACATTATTTGATTGAACAACCACTTGTTACTGTTTTGTGTTGCAGGAAGTCAACTCTAATATCAGTCACATTGGAGTTTTTGCCATGAGAAAACTTCATTAAGCATAGAAATAGTAGGTTGGATTTGATTCATTGTAGAGCACTGCCAAATGTTACATGTATATTCCATTAGGGTCATTGTCTGAAAATTTATCAAATTGGTAATAAAATAAATTGATAATAACTTAACCCTTTAGCGGGCAAGCATTGAATTATCCAGAAATTAAAATTTCAGAAACCATTTCAAGAAAGTAAGAAGTATTATACAATATATTTATTTCTATGAATTTTTGCAAATTTTGCCTATTTAGAATGGTTATTTTAAGCAAAAGATGAAAATTTTGACCAAAATACTCCATGTATACTTATGCACAATAATATATTCATTTAAAAGCTATTTTTGATAAACTATGGGGTAAAAGAAGACCATTTGTGGGGTATGACAGGACCATTCGTGGGATAAGATGGGACCACTTGTGGGGTAAAACAGGATCATTTAGTGGTTCCGTCTTACCTCATGTCCGGTCCTTTTTTACCCCATTTTAGAATAGTTGTCAGGCAGTGATGATAGCAGGTAGGAATGCCTAGTATGTCTCAAAAGTTGCTTGTTACTTGAGGTTACTTGCCTACATCCACAAACCTGGCCAAAAATTTTTTTGTAATCAGACACAGCTTATTTCCCAAATAGGGTTTACTATTTTGTGAACCTTCTTTACTTAGGTTTTCTTTGAAATTAACTAGAAATTCATTATTGCAGAAGAGGGTTGAAACAAACACTGCAATGATAGGCAATGATTGCTCTAACATATTCTTCTGTCAAATTAAATTGAGTGCAATTAGAATGCATGCCATGGGCTGGTGAAGGCTGCCCCATGGGGTTTCTTACCCCATGAAGGCTGCAATCCTGTCTTACCTCATTTGACTATACAACCTCTATGTTCAAAGAAGGAATATAAATGGTAATAATCAAAAGCACTAAAATTCACTGATATTGGCCTAAATAGTACAGATATTGCCCTAAATTAAAAGCAGCTTGCTTAGTATTAATTTGTATTAGAAAATAAAAGTAATTATTATTTTAAGCAATTTCAGCAGCCACAAAGTCAAATAATTACATTTATAGCATAAAATCATCACTAGTAACATGCAAATGAACAAAATTATCATGTCCAAAATTTGGCTGCATGGCATGCATAATTGGCTGCATGGCATGCATATGTAACCCATGGACTCTGAGGAGCTCCTGCTACACAGCCACACAAAACTGACAATCAGGCAACTTTGTGCATTTGTCTCAAATATTCACTGGAAAGCATGTAATAGAAGTACTTGAAATTAAGGCTTGTGATCCTGATAAATCACAATTTCATATGCGTTAATTACATATGTAATCCTCACAACCAATTTTTTTAAATTTGAAAGTTGAAGCAAACTTAAGGCCTGTTTTTTTAGAGCAAAATTTCTTTCATTTGGCTCTAAAATTCATTTTTTCAAGTCATTTCTTGCACACTTGGTACATTTCTTGACAGTGGCATAAATGCTAATCTTATCTCAGCTGATTCATGATTCATTACTACACACATAGGCATAGGTAATAATTTTATTTGCTTAATGATGAAATGTCCAGATCTGTTATGATCATTCTAGAGTTAAAAGTAGTTGAACAGTTTAATCATTACCCTTCTTTATTGATTCATTACATAAAATTGAATAAAGGTATTTTGGAAACTAATATATTTAATTGAATTTTTCAGAAGAATTTATAAATTAAAATAGTAAAATCTCTCAGACCTATCTAACAACTTGTCAATCCAGTCAGCTGCAAAATTTAATGGCTACATCATCAAGTCAACGTCAGTCTATTGTACAATGGCAACGTTTCATGACCCTTGTAAAGAAATACATTTATCTGCAACCAAAGAATTCAAGTGCGATAAATATCTTACCTGCACATCCAATGCTTAAATCTGCTGTATTAACCCAGCAAGAGTATACAGCTATTTGGCAAGCTCTAACAATTTGTGTTCATCAAGTTAGAGTGTTAAAAACTGCTGGTGATATTGTTAAAACTTCTACTATTCATCGAAGAAAAAGAAACACAAATTCCACAAACATTTGTGCTGATGCTGTGAGAGAATTTCTAAGTGATGGATGCATAACCAATAATGGTGAGTTTAGTTACATTTCTTCATATATATCTTGCTAAGGTCATATTTTTTTCCATTGGTGGAAAAATATCACTAAATCTATGTCTCTAACTGAAAGCACATGTCAAGCATTTTTCCCAAAAAGTATCGTGCTAGATGGTTCCATAGTCCATGCAAAATCTTGTCAAATTTGTAACAAAAACCAAAATTCTACCTAAGCTGCAATCAATTTTGCAATGAATAAATCTCATTTCTCTGGAGTGTAAGTGAAAATTGGCTGTATTTGGCTTACTAAATTTAGTAATTACTCCTAAGCTAATACTGTTAAGCGTTCTTTCTTACTTTCACAGAAATCAACAGTGCTAACAGTAATCATGCGGCCATCACTCCTCATCCTGGTGTTGCTACAAAACATGATACCAACTTGTATGCGTGTAGTCATCATCACATCATTAATGCACATATCTCCAGTGTTGCAAGTCCTACAGCCATGATCCAACACTCAGGCCGTTCATATATTCGGATATCTCAACCCCTCAATGTAAACAAGTCTACCTCTGCTGGTACAGCTTCCTGCCACGCTCCCAACAGAATCGTACCGGCTCCAACCTATACTTCGATGAGGTTTCCTCGTTCTCTGTCTTCTAAATCATCCAAGTCATATGATGAACCAAACGAAGAATTAAGTGGCAAACTCACAAATCTGTCTACCTCAGTTATCGCAACTCCCTCTGCTCCTGTTGTGCCTGAATTTCCTGACTCAGAGTTACAGAGAGCATTAAAAATAGTTAATTCGTACATACCCTTATCTCTGTCTCAAATAAGCCTCAGCTTCATGAGATCTGCTAAAAGTAAAAGCAATAATGTTCCGGTCAATCTTCCATCACGGCCTAAATGGTTGGACACGAAAAGAGATGTGGTTTCCAAGGTTAGTGCACTGTTTGTTTAAAATTCAGTTAGAGGTGTGTGCCTCTGATGTTAGGATTTGATGATAGCTATGTAAAAAATGCTCAGTTCATTCATATTATTATATATAATGTTAGTGTGTTTCACCTACTTAGATTTTTTCATATTGATTTAAATTTTTTTGTGTAATAAAAAACATGTTCTCAATTCTATATTACCGTATCACAGACGTCTGTAGATTCGCGCACGCGCCATTTGGTGCAAGGCTTAACGGTCGAAGGCGAGGGTGCGACACTGCGCCGTCTGTGCGACCTAAGCAGCCACCTTCGCACCTACCCAACGGCTTACACTGCCGCCGTCAAGCTGGGGGGCATAGGCCGAGTGCTGCGTATACTCGAGGCCACGAAAGACAAACACGTCGCCTTGGAGGCTAAGGTGGTATTAGGCCTCATGGGCTACTCGGGTCCGGTCTCAGGTCGAGGTCTTCGTATCCTCGCCATTGATGGCGGTGGAGTACGAGGGTTAGTTGCTATTCAGCTGTTAAGAAAGCTTGAGGAAGTCACTGGTAAAGCAGTGCACGAAATGTTTGATATGATCTGCGGTGTGTCGACGGGGGCAATCGTAGCAGTTCTTATTGGAATTCACCGACGGTCGCCCCTAGAGTGCGAAGTGCTCTACCGGGACCTGAGTGAGAAGGTATTCACGCAGACGACGTTACGCGGGGCCACGAGCCTGGTGATCAACAACAGCTACTATGACAGCAACGCTTGGGATAACATCTTGCGTCAAAACATGGGTGAAGCACCCCTCCTCCAAAGCTTGTCTTCAGGGCTGCCCAAGGTTGGTTTTCGATTGGTTGAAACATCCTTAGTACTCTAAAATGTACCAGATCCAGATTATATTAAGTTGATACAATTCTCTGACAATGAGACAATTTTTCCAAACGTAATGGTACAATTCAACTTTTCCCAGACGTGCAACATTGGCATAAATTGCATGCATTCGATGATTCATTTCCTTGGCAGCCCTATACATTACTTTTTTGTACAGTTATTTTCCTGCAGGTACATTGTGTCATATTAAGACAATATTACTGCTGCAGGTGTGCTTGGTTGCTTCTCACGCAGTTCGTTCACTGACTCAAGCGTACTTGTTCCGGAACTACGTTTTGCCGCACAGAGTTGCTAGTCACTATAGCGGCACGTCGCGAGCCCTTCTCTGGCAAGCCGTCAGAGCCTCTGCCGCTGCTCCTGGATATTTCTCTGAATTTCAACTGGACGATAAGGTTCTTATGGATGGAGGCATTATCGTCAACAACCCTGCAGCAATTGCTGTTCATGAGGCTCGGCAGCTGTGGCCGGACTCGTCTTTCCAGTGCGTCGTGTCGCTGGGCACGGGAAGATTCCAGCCTGTCGAGCCTGCCGCTTCTCTCTCCATGAACTGGGGCAATAAGCTGAGGAGCGTCATCAACAGCGCCACGGACACTGAAGGTACCAAAAGCTTTTTTTACTCCAAGCATGGAACGTTATTTGTAATTGATCGTCCTAGAATTTAGGTGAAATTTTGAATATGCTCGTTAAAGCAATCGACTAAAATGATTAAGGAAGTATGAATAACTACTCGAATAATGGCACCCCTAATTTCATTATTGGCTGTGCTGAAAGGGTGAAGGTTTGTTTGCATAGTACGATGGCTGTTGGTGCATGTTCCTTGGTACTCCTAATCATGGCAAACTCCCTCAAAATGAACTGCCCCAAATGAACAGTGTTCAGGGCAACGGGGATGGCGCGGGACATTAGCAGTTTGCGGCTGCCGTATCTCCATGACGTAGGGGAGGCTTGGGAGGTAAAAACTTCCAAGCTCGGGTAGTTACGTGTCAAATAGTTAGTGTTGTAACTGTTTTTGGGGTGTTAATTTAGCGCTGCAGATATTTTAGCAGTCGTTATCACGCGATTCTCTCAACAAATGTATTTAGAATCGGGCGGTCTCTCGCGTTACAATTCATTTTTCGGCCAAACCTGTGCTTTGCTGAAATCATTGTAGCTTCCCTGGATAATTGAATCGCTACTTATGAGACAGTATTCTTCGATACCCAAGCATTGCTGGATTGATTCTTGCTGACATTAGTGCCTGGAAAAGAGCACCAATAACTGGCCTTCACAAAAATCAGTATAATTTTTACAAGATCCAAACCTTTTCTTACATTTTTAATATCATTTATTCAAGTACACGTAACAATGACTATAATGACGTAAACATCAAATGAGCCATTTCATTGTCTTATCCCGAGTCTCCAGTATGCAGTTCAATGCCTGTGTGTAGCATTGTCCGATATCTTGACACCCATTAAGTTGAGCTTTGCCCGAACGACAGCCCTCATTGCATAACCTTCGGCGCGGTATGATCTGAAGCGCCCTTTGATCCTCTGATAATCTGAAGCACACAACATGTTCGTGCTTGGATCAATATTCCAGTTACCTAAACGTAAAAACAGTAATAAAATGTAATATTTTGCAGGTGTACACACCATCATGCACGACTTGCTGCCCGGCAATGTGTATTTCCGATTCAACCCTCACTTGAGCGACGAGTTTGGCCTGGATGAAATAAGACCAGACCGCCTGGCTGTCATCATGCGCGACACGGAACTTTACGCTCGTAAGAACGCGACCAAGTTCCAGGAAGCTGCAGCTGCTCTCTCACTGCAGAAAACGCCCTACCACAAAACCTTGGACTATATTAAGAAAGCACAATATTTACACGGCTTCGACTCATGAAGTGGGACGGATGAGTTTAACTCTTGGACTATTAAGCCTTGCATGCGCAATTGGGAGGTGTATGAGGAATTGTCTGTTATTCATTGTTTATCTAAGTTGCTTGTTATTTATTAACAACGATTATTAGCTTAGCAGCCATTATTATCAACCACCTATGTGCTATATTAATGAATTTTATCGTGATAATTGCATTTATTTATTATCTCTTAGAGACAGCTTCTAGCCATCTAGTCACAATTGTTTCAATTACAGTGCAATCGGCTACGTCTATTGACCTATACTATTTAAGGTGTATTCTAAAGAAGCAGGACAAATAGGAGTAAGCCTCGCTTTTAAGTTTCTTGCTTAACGCTTGTTTCTGCTGATGAATAAGCGACCGAAGTTGTGAAAAAGTTTAATTCTTCAAAAGAAAAATTTAATTCTTCTGTGTACGCTAAAAGTCATGATTTAATATAAATAACTACGTTAAAAATAACTGACAGCCTAAGTTAGTATCAAGTTCGAAAAGTGTAGTAGTAGTAGTATAATGGTTTGCTAGCGCTTCCGCTATCGAAAAATGTAATAGAAGCTTAAGCCTCAGCCAATAATCCAAATAAATTTTATAAATGTTTTATTAAAGTAAAAAATGAATCTATTCGCTGCTTAATGATTTGTGTCCTCCTTAATCAAAAGTTACGTATCAGGAAGGCATTCGATATCGAGCCATCATTGGTGCGCTGGGGTTGTTAATCGCTCTTTCCATCCAGATCAATCTCGTGTCTCTTGTATCAGTTCATTAAACCAATCCCGTCTTGTAGGGCAGTCGAACCTTCCTTTACTCCACTCGTCGAGCTGCCGTAACGCCGCGATATGATCTATACATAATACGGAAGGCGATTGTTTATCTCCCACAAATTAGAGACGTGGAACGACACGATATTAGTGTCTCACCAGTGTGCGGATAGTTCGAATATCTACAATGAGGAAATTAAAATCTTTTAATGAAGAAATTTATCAGCATACACATTCTTAAACTAACTACCGAGAAACGTCACTCAGCCCACTGTAAAATCGAAAACAGGCGGCAGCCTAGATTATTTTCTTCGGAAGGAAGATTTTGTTAGCTCACTAAGTCGAGATATCTTCTCGTATGAATCGTATTGAGTAATCGAGTAATGCATAAAGGTTGTCTTTTGGTACTCTGGTGCGGATGTGACAAATATTAACCAAAATTACCTGACTTGCATTGCAAAGACTTAAGAATTCAAGATGGCCGTCATCACCTCTGCCATGGACGCCGCTTCTGGACGGGCTTGCACTTAACTTAGGAAACCAAGAGTCGGAAATAACTTTACTAAAGGTGGAAAAGTGAAGGCTATCCAGAAACGGGTCCAGTGATGCTGACCCTCCGTCATTCTTAGCGACAGGTTTATTGCGATGATCAATAGCTAGTTGGAAAATTGTCTCAGTGCAATACAGGAATATGGATGATACTAATGTTCATTGCCAAGTTAATAGTTTTAACGCTGCATGACATCATCTTTCCCACCATTCAGCACCACCACAATTATGACCGATCACTAGCCAACACTTCCTATCCACATAGTCTATCCTTGCAGTCTGAATCCTGGAGCGCAAGGTTTAGGTAGGAAATCGTCACGAACATCCCCAACGACTCATTCTCAAGAGAATAAGAATCTTTGAAAAAAGAAAGAGGGACTCACCCAGCGGTTTCTTCATGTACATAACACATTTATGTATTGGACCGCGTGTTAGAGTCGATCGCAGATTGTAAAGTTTGTCAGCACAGAACATTGAAAGGCGACGTAGAAGAGGGAATAGAAATTTGAAAAGGAGAAAGATCACTACATATGTATCGGGTAAAGTTATGGCGCAAGAAGGACGAAAATTCGCGATAAGACGAAAATAAACAGAACAGAGGAAAATAAATGTTTTAGGGTGAAACGAGGATGGTTAGGATAAGGATATAAATTGGGTTTAGGATGAGGATTTAAATTGGGTCTAGGATGAGGATTTAAATTGGGTTTAGGATGAGGATTTAAATTGGGGTTAGGATGAGGATTTAAATTGGGTTTAGGATGAGGATTCAAATTGGGTTTAGGATGAGGATTCAAATTGGGTTTAGGATGAGGATTCAAATTGGGTTTAGAACAAGGATAGAACGAGGGTTTAGGACAAGGAAAGAACGAGGATTTAGGATGAGGATATAAACTGACGAGGTTTAGGATTAGGACATGTAATGGATTTAGGATAAGGATATAAACTGGGTTTAGAATAATGAAAGAACGAGGGTTTAGGTAAAGGAACCAAACGAGTTCAAGATAAGGTGCATGAATTGTAGGACGAGGGAACAGGATCAGGAAAAAGAAAAAATGAGGGTTTCATAATAAGGAAAGAATGTGAGGTCCCTGGAAAATAATTTATAATAATAATGAAGTCTTAAAATGAAGAAATAGTGAGGGGCAATGACGAAGAAATAGATTATGATTTAAATGAATTTAGTCGGGTGAGAGAGGTTGCATTTCATAAAACGAAAACAGATGTGTCGGATCGACTTGAGTAGGTGAGGTAGAGAAGTAGCACGCGTTCTACGTATAACAGACGTCAAGACGTACGGTGTGTACATGATCAGTTGGAACATGACTTGTGCTGTCCATTTATGAAATTATCGCACCGAGTATGTCGTACGTAACGAACGTTTTCTTATCCGTGGCAGCAATATCGTTCCCACTCTTATATTGACTTGCATAACGCCCAAAAGTACAACGAAGTTGATGTAAGGTACTTATTCAGCTGTTGCTTCTTCACAATTTTTCTTACTTGCCCCCACACTACAACCTTCATAAGACTTATCCGTCTGCAACACCCAACGAACCTACGTTCAATTGTTATACTAGCAAAAAACATCACTCTACATTGCTCTACAACCCTCCACATGTACTAAATCCAGCACCATTCATGCACAAGTGAATTTAATTTCATCAGCTTAACTGCACAATGAAAAATAACGCTTGCTCGTCAAGTCTAGAGATTACGAGGCATAAGCGAACACGACAGGAATAATAAGAGAAGCCCCCGTACTATTAGAAAGGTTTTAATACAGAATCTTGGTGAAATACAATTCATGAAAAGTAGATCGCTACAATGAATAGTGCTTGGGTACAATTAAGCGAGATGGACGAAGATAAGAGGAAACAAGAGCTGGTCAAATGATACGAAATGAAGCACCGATGAAGGAAGACATGCGGTAATTTCGTCGTAGCGCACGAGAGATACGTAACACTCGTGGCAGTTGCCCCAAACTAAATGATTAAAAAGTAGCCCAATACACGCACTAATCCAAATGATTGATACTAATTACTGTGGATTTAGGAGCAAGAGAGTGCAGAGGAAGGCCGTGTTGGCCCTTGCATGTCGTGACAAATCAAGTTCTGCACGGATTACTGCATGACTAGAACGCGACAAGAGCTCAGCTCTGAGATTTGCTAATCGGGATCATTGATGTTATAATCAATGGGTGATTGGTTAAAAGACCAACATGAAGTTTTTCGTCTCTTGTTACAGGAAATTGAACCTAGATTATCATCAATGACCCGTGGTAATATTAAGCCATTGAAACCAATACCACAGATTTTTTGACTACAGTCGCATGCAATATCCCGAACGAGCGAAAAAAAAGGTTACATGATATCCCAGAAATGACGAATTAATGTTAAATAATGAAGCACCTACTTCAGTACTAGACAGCAGACTGTACGGAGGGGGTACAAAGAAGTAAAGGATCAATGAATGGCAATGAAAGGAAATCCTGTTTACATGCTGTACAAAATATCGAGTGCACTTCCACAGACAATGATCGCAAAATAGGATCGTATAAACTGAGATGATAGAATGATTATGATAAAGTTTCACGCAAAAAAGCTCCATCATGTCTACTTACGCACAAGCCTTAATGGTATCGATAAAGACTTAAATAAAAGGTGATTGATAATTTTATGAGGCAGTCGCTAATCTCCACAGCAGAGGCGGAGGAGAGCGCAGCCTGTACCCTGATAGACTAACACTGGCGGCGGCGGCGAAGGGAGCGGCCACTGCTTTATTCTTGGCATCAACAAGCTTAATTTAGTGGTAACCTTGAAAACAATTATCTGGTACAAAATTCAACTTTATTCCAATGACCACGTCAACGCATATGTAACAAATATATTTCTAGGTATAGAAAATGTTTAAAATATTTCGGAAGAAAACTTTTGGAGCGTACGTAACCGTGGTAAAACAAATTATTGAATAATTGTATATTAGGCAAATAAATCAGTTCAAAACGTGAAGATAATGTAACAATGAATGATTGCATCACTTCAGTCATTAAACTTGGCTGAAGGTGGCAAAAGAATCAGAGTTTTGGTGAAAACACCTCAGTCTGTGAAGCTGTCATGATCAATTCAGGGAATGTGATGGAGTACATTGAGTGTAATGGCCGCCCCCTGCACCACGTGACCAGAGAAGTGTTGTGCCACTTACATCCCTAACATCAATTAGCGACAAAGACATCATCGCAGCCTAACTCCTTTGCGAGTGCACTTACATGCTAGACTTATTATATTATAGAGCTAAACTGAACACCTACCTTTACAATAGCTTCAAGACCAAACGGCAAGCTCAGCAGCTGAACTATATACTCGACACACATCATCCGACGAACAATAACCAAACATAAATCCTACAAAATCAATCTTGGACAATCTAAGAGAAGGTTAAACTTTTTTTCTCTGAATATTATGAAGAGGACATTCGATGAATTATTTTGATCGTCGCATTACGAAACAGCAAAAGTTCATGAGAACAATAGCTTAACTAGACCTAAACTCTGCATTATTTGGTGTAAAATGAACGCTGGTATTGCGTCACAAAAATGGCGGTTTGCCCTCGCCTGGGACTCCTCGTGCTGAAGGTCGCAAGGTAAACAACGCAAAAATTTCGTCAAACGAGGCACTGATTAATGTTTTATAGAATTCCAAGGTACATTGTATCCTTCACTTCAGCAACTAAACCAGACATCAAACTCTAGCCAAAATTGATCATAATACAATGTATCACTGTAATGCAGAAATTTGAATTTTCATTGCACGAGGGAGTGTAACCAAAGTAGCATCAGCCAACGACGGCACCCTAACAATTGGAATGGTATGATCAGTCGATCAAAATTTTGAGGAAATACCGAGTGTACAGGCATGCAATACGGCCCCCGGTGACAACACAAAATGAACTTGAAATTACTAAATAAAGCCTCAGAAAGACGCAACCAACAGCAGAATGAGAGCCACTCAAGCAAGAGCAGTGAACCAAAGAGGGGAAATTTAAAGATCCGTATCGTACCAAGCGGCCATTTGATTGTTATCCCGAGGCGGCTGTGGTGGAACCTGCTGGTCATAACCTTGTCCTGGAGGAGCCATGTCAGCAGGATGAGGTGGAGGAGCGGCAGCAGGATGCCCCGGTGGGAGTTCCATAGGATCCAATGTGCCGTAGTTGCTGCCGCCGCCGCCCCCGCGGTGTTGCTGAGCTGCTGCGATGTCAAGGCCTTGTAGAGACTCAACAGGAAGGTGAGGGTCGTAGCCGCCTGAGCAATTACAAGAGAGTGAGTGCTTTGTGACAAGTGTACAGAAACTTGTACGTTGATAAATGTGTACGATACATGCAAGAGAGTTATGGTACGACAATGTGTACGATACAGCTGTCATGTGTATGTGACACATTAGGGGACATATATGACGTGGGTGATACAGTGCTTAACAAATGATTATGTCTATTTTGGCACTTATCTGCAGGTGTTTATTACCTAAAATACGTAGTGATTTTCACGACAATGACCGTGAATTTTGAAAATATTGAAGCACTTATTAAGCACATGAAGGATAATCTCGTCGAAATTAAAATTGTAAAAAACTGTCAGAACTATACAATCTCCCTAAACCTAGCGAGGAAATTCCTTTAACACGTTGACTACGTATTGGTACATATGCGTACCACAAAATGTATTTCTCCTGGTACATAATTCTGGGTTGCCAGATGGCCTAAAAAACGGCCAATTAAATCCGTGAACAAAAAGGCCAAAAAGGCCTATAACTCAATATGTACTAGTATATTTGTAGGTTCCGGTGTAAAAATTCAATTTTTTTAGTTAATTAGGAAGCGCCCCTTACAGCCCCTATAATAAATTTTAGCCGACCACCTAAATTGGAAAAACTAAATCGCGGAATTTGTCCGGTAAAAAAAGAAAGTCTGGCAACCCTGATCCATAATAGTACTAGAAAAATGAAACAAAAGTACAAGATGAACCAATCGTAGTCAACGTGTTAAGAAAAAAGATATACAAGGACTGACCAGGATAGTTTTGCGGCGGAGGATGACCTGTACTATGAACGCTCGGAGGACCTTGACCATACATGTGATCATAGCCACCCTCAGGAGGAGCCATGAACTCCTGCATGTCGGGCGGCATCTGCGATATATCGCCTCCCCAGACACCGCCGTCCTCGCGCAGCAGCGAGTTGGTGAGCTCCAGACTGAGACGTTTCTTGTAGTCTTGAGGCTTGTCTTCTGACATTCGGAACAGCACCGCCGCCGCGTATGTTGCTGCACACCACACATTTAATTATGATGACACTGTTTTATTTTACAAGAAAATCAACTACAATATAAATATAGGATTGTACCATTCTTCTTGTATTCCTAAGCTTTGTTTTCAGATGCTGTAGGAAAGATTGATCAAGATTAGTCAGTTAAGATTAGGCAAGTTTCGAGAATTGAAGGTTTAAGCAGTCTAGCATTTAACTCACCGACTCCTTCGTTACGGGAATGAAGAAGCTCGGTAAGAGGCGCTGTAGCTCCGTCTTGTTCGATGAGCTCAGCACCTTCCTTGTCAGCTGCGAGCTCGCAAAGCACGCCTGCAGCCACGCGCTCGATGTTCTCGATTTCGTTGTAAAGTAACTGCAATTGTCTTTAAATAAATAAATACAAGCATAACAGATACCTGGACATCAAGGCTCAGTTCTAAACACACGACTGACAATGATCTAATTTATGAAATTTTCACAAAACCTGGAATGGGGAAATGCAATCTCCCGGACTAAACTTATGACTTGAGACCTCCTGAACACCTGGGGCCGTATTATCAAAACTTCGTAAGTACGCAAAATTAACTTACGAGTGGCGTAAGTGCTGACTTGATGACGTAACTCTAGAGGTGGTATTATCAAAACATTTGCGCGGGAAGATACGTAACGTAACTGTACGCCTGCTCGGAGATGTCGTAAGTGGAGTTCCGAACAAGTTTAGAGTGTCTGCTGAAGCGATAGGAAACTATTGATTTACTAGCAAGTAGCAACACCTTGACTTGTGATAGAATTTTGTCAATAATCCGACAGCGCAGATTATACACGCATAGAATGATGGCTCCACTACTTGATCGTGCAACATTTGCACGATCAAAATATGTGATCGTGCTAAACAGTGCTATTGGAAGAAAATTCAATTGAGTTAATGCTAGGAACTGATTTTGTTTTCCTTTTACGTTATATTTTACAAGCAAATGCATATTACGTTATATTCCAACGCTCATCATTCATTCCTTCCAGTCGGTACTTTATATCTTTGCCAACCATAATTTTTAGCTCCGTACACAGATTTCTTCTTCAACTCACGCTGTTTATTAAAAAGAGTTCACAACTATTTTAGAATGGCTTTTTCTGGGCCAACAAGGAGCAATACCGACTTAATACCAACAGACAGCATTCGATAGTCTATACCATCGGAGGCATCGATTCCCGCCATCGAAGTTTACAGAATGTAAACAAATCCAAAGCCTCTGCTGATTGGTCAGTTGGGCAGATGATTTGATAGTACGCTTTTAGCTAAGTCTTACGTACGAATGTTTTGATAATGCCAAAATTAGGGTGTACTTACGTAATACGTAACTTTTTTGTCGGAAGTACAAAAAGCTACGAAGTTTTGATAATACGGCCCCTGGACATAGCTGTCACGAGAAGGGTGTAGAATTATTTCTTTTACCTCACATTGTTAACTGCGGTCACAGTGATTTCAAAAGAAGGCTTAGGCTACGTCGAAAGAAATAGTAATCAACAAAAAAGGCACATGAACAACGCCAGTAACGATCTTGTGGTTTTTGGTAAAGCCAAGGAATGACAACTAACTTGCATGCTTGCACTTTTCAGCATTTCAAAGAGCGAAACGAGGAATCCCCAAGGCAGAGCGAAGAAAATACATGACGAGAGATGAATGAACATTGGGAGATGCAAAATACTACAAGCGTAAAATATAAAGATCAGGGCCATATTTTCAAAATTCGCTAAATGAACGTAAGAAAATAGAGCAAAAGCTCTATTTTGTTGTCTATAATGGGTGGATTTTGCTTGAAAGGCCGTCAATGATTGGCTGATGAACTTACGATCTCTCAAACTTTTTTTTATTTGAAGTATAGGCCCTGGAGATGTTAAGCATTACAAGAGAGAAGAAATGCAGGCACATACATGAAGATCTAAGAGAGAAGAAATGCAAGCACCTGTACGAAGATAGGGATAACGTTGAGGCTCCTGATGATGGCCCTGTTGTGCGACTCCCTGGCAAGTATGTGCAGGGCGCCCACGGTGCCCTCGACGATCTCCTCCATTCGCACACCGTCAGCATAGGCGCCGCTAGCGCTGCCGCTGCCGCCGCTCGCGACCGACCCGCGTTGCTGTCAACAAAAAGTAAAGACGTCATAAAACAACAGGGCAGGTAATAACACCATGAGTAATTAATATGAACAGGGCAGGTAATAACACCATGTGTCATAAATATGAACAGGGCAGGTTATAACATCACGAGTCATAAATATGAACAGGGCAGGTTATAACACCACGAGTCATAAACATGAACAGGGCAGGTTATAACACCACGAGTCATAAACATGAACAGGGCAGGTTATAACACCACGAGTCATAAACATGAACAAGACAGGTTATAACACCATGACCGCACTCATATGATAGGCTAGAGAATAGCTTGGCGCTTCATGTAGTTTCATCAGAGAAACGTTTCACGCTTGGTATTATTAAGCCACAGGACCTTGTTGTTGTTGGAGCAGGCATTTCAGTTGCACGTACCTAACTGAACGTACGAATTACATCAAGATTACATCCATGATTTGAAAGACTTCACAATATTGTAATCAAAACAATGATCCTCGCATATACCACTCAATGTCTCACTTTAAAGATGTAAATGTAGGAATGGTGGTTGAAGCATCATGCAGCAAACCATGCTACAAGATGCATTCAAAATGTCTAGCGTGAGCCACTAGCAGCTTAATTCTTTCACGAGGAAAATTTTAGTCTTAATTAGACAAGAGGTTGCAGAAATCACGTGTAGCACAAACCCGCTGGGTGTCCTGGAAGGCGCGAATAAGAAGCTGCACGAGACGTGGTATGGCGCCCGCCTCCCTGAGAGGAGCGTGGTTAGCAGCACACAAAGCCAGGTTCCTGATGAGACCAATGACGGCCTTGACGAGGGGCCACCTCGAGGGAGGGTGCAGTAGGTTCACGATCACAGGCAGGCCGTTCTTCTGACGCACTGTGTTTTGACCCACATCAGATTCTGGGTGTCGCGCCGTGAGGTGACGCAGTGCACACACTGCTGGCTCTGTTATCTCCTCCCGTTCGCCAGCGTTGTAAATAGTAGAGACGAGGGCCTCAATGCCACCTACTTGGCAGACGGTGATTTTGTTGCGCTGGTTGTTGCAGGTCAGATTAGAGAGGATACCAGCAGCACATGTTACAACATTAATGTCGTTTGAGCGCAGCAGCTGCACCAGACTTTGCAGAAGATTGTCAAGGTTGTCCACTTTGGTGCCAGCATCAGATAGGTTACGAAGGGTCCAGAGACAGTTTTGTAGGAGGCGGTGGCTTTGATGGTTGAGGTGCATGGCCAATGCCTGCATTCCTCCAGCTTCCACAAGAGCAGGTTTGTTGCTCGAGCAAACTGAGAGGACTTTAAGGACTCTAGAAGTGGTCCAGAGGAGCTTCTCGTAGGTGTAGGAACGCATGATGCGTACCAGCTCTTGAGGACCTTGAGATGCCAGGATGATGAGTTTGCTTTCTTGGTTTCCATAGGCTAAGATCTGAAGGCAGTCTGTCACAATGGCAAGGAACTTAACGTTATTCCTCTGGAGAAGTGCCACCATTTTTTGTAGACCTCCAGCCATCCTTACAGCAGTTTTGCTGCCCTCCTGGTGCAACAAAAGGCTGTGCAGGGTCGTAATGGCGTAGAAAAGTACGCTCTCGACTGGCGAGCTGAGCAGTTTGACCAGCGCTGGGATACCGCCACTCTTGAAGATGGCCAGCAGCCCCTGCCTGTGGTGGGAGAGGTTGTGCAAAGCTCCAACAGTGACGCGAGTTGTCTCGAGGTCTGAGGAGTTGTTAAGAGCGCGTACAAGAGCTGCCACCATCTGCTGCGAGTTCATAATGGCGTGGCGAGAAGCCTCCTTCTTGCTGAGCCTGTGAACCATCATGGCCGCCTGCGACACGACCACCTGATCCTCGTCATTCAGGAGCTTGATGAGCTCTGGCACGGCACGCGTTGCGAGGTCAGCGTCATCCTGTTGTCAAAGATCAATTGGACCTTAATCTTTTATCCACATATGAAACAGGACACGTGAAATAAAATAGATGCAAGTACAACAATTATTCTAATCAAGAAAGATAGAACTGTTCAAAGTTCATTAATTAGACTACAACTATCATTATCAGAGGTCATGAGTCAAGATGCAGATATCAAACTTAAATAATACTTTCTCTGTTCCTCGTCTCATTTCCACACTTTTGCTACGTCGTCAAGATTGAACATGGTTTGCTACTTTGCTTGTATATTTAAAAAAAACTTATGCTCACTGGAGTCTGGAAAATTTTTCCAGGGCAGCTTTACCTCAAATGCCCTGGGATCAAAGATCTAACTCATGAGCTCAAATTTCAACATCAATAAGTTGCTTAGCAACAAATAACTGATAGTAATAGTAATGAGGAACTGAAATAATTGAGGGTTACATGTAAATTATTATACCAGGTAGCTGTTGGGGGTACTAAAAAAATGAGGCAAATTGCAACAACCAAAAATTATGAGACACTCAAAAACAAGAAAGTAAGTGATATTTTAAAATGGTATATGGTATATAGGGTACTATATTTTGTGCAGCTTGATTGGTGAAGGAACACTGAAAATATAACCTGAAATACTACAAAAACTAAAATGGAGCAAGAATTTCATATTATGAAATGAGGCAGAAAAGTGGTGTTCACTTCTACAGATTAAAAGTTGGAATTTGAAATTAACACTAAAACGATTAACATTTAACACAATGCAACAAATTCAAAGCAGCAGAAGGAGTGTCAATGATTAGATTTAGGTAGCTACAATGTGCCTAAATTTCAGCCAGCAAATAGTGTTTGACTATTTAGTGTTCGACTAACAAAAAGCAAATAGTGTTCAACTAACATTAAATAGTTACAAAAAATTCTCTGTGAAGCATATTTCTCCAGCAATGATGTGACAAAAATGACCAAAAAGGCATCCAATAATTCAAACAAAAGTGCCCAAAAAATGGCAGAATGTACTTTGATGTAAAAGAAATGCCTGGTAGTCACTTTTTGATTTCATTGCATTTTAACAAGTCTATAATGAAAATAGAACAAGTTGGGCTCAGCAAGAGTGGACCAACATACCTGGTAGTTGATGAGGTTGACCACAGCATGCTTGAGCATTTGGGAAGGCTCAGCAAGGCGCTGCACGGCCGTGGGCTGTGCAGGGTCGTACTGGGTGGAGGGAATCTCAAGCCCTTCGTCCAGAGTCTCAGGGAACATGGCAGCCCTCACTCGCTGAGAGCGTGTCTGCGTCAGCTGCTGGTTCATCTCGTCCACCTAAAACAATATGTTTAGCAAATAATAACACTCATTTCCATCTATTACTTTTTCTTGTGCTGCAGTATTACTATACCTCTCACCTTGAAGACTAAAGTGCTACTAGTACCGGTATTTGTTTTTATTTCCTTGAAGAAGTATTTCTTGTATTATTATCTAGTAATTTCCTTCTTATTCACATTTCATCCTCAAATATTTAGTACATTTTTTTATACATTGCTTACGTTATAAAAATTTTGTCTATCAAGCTCATCTATATTCTACCACTTGGATGGTCTATGATACAAACATTGCTTTATCTGAACAATTTAAACAAGCAAGATAGGAACTCCTAAATATCATACAAAAATCTGAATATTCTCAATAGCCTCCCTATAATAATTTGTGTCAACATAACAAAATATGCTATTATATATAATAGGTTTACTCTAGAAATTCAGGCCCAATTTCTATTCCTTTAGCAGCCAGTATTATAATGCAAACAATATTGAATAGTTGCTTTAAGCTCAGGAATGATACCTTCAGATGATTGATAACCAATTCTGTGCAGCCACCAGCTGTCTGACTTAGGTCGATAGTATGGCCTATTGTCTGGTCAATATACAGGTTGTGCTCTAGTATGGCCTATTATATGGTCAATAGTGACAATAGAGCCAATAGACAGGTTAGGTTATGTTCTGTGGTCTGGTACTGCCAAATATCTCGCCTGATCAGAGGTGAAGCCAGCTTGGGCAAAGCCATTGCCCTGCTGCCCATCCAGCCAATCCTGAGTGCCTGGAGTGGGCACACCACTTGTGTCCATGTCCTCCTCCTTGCCACTCAGTGAGGGGGCTTGTGTTGTAGTGGCTGAGTGGATGCCAGAGTCTGCCATGTATGGTGACTGTTGCCACATGGCAACTTGATCCTTAGGATTGGCCAAAGGCATGTCACCAGGATGCTGGTAACTGCCACTCTGCGACACTGCACACCCAAACCAAAGCAAGCAATATAATTCAAACAATTCATTCAGCTTTTTCAGGTACACGTTAGTTAATTCTATGACTAGTATTACATGTTAAATAATTATAAAGCAAAAATTAAAATGAAATTAAAAATTGAATTGGTATATACTGTAGTGAACCATAACCTTGAAAATGATTTTGGAATAATTTTTTAAAAGTATTTAAAAAAGAAAACAAAACAGAAGCAAATCTTGAAAAAATGAGAACTCACTTGGCCGAGCTTGCTGCGACATTTGATAGCTCATTGCAGCACTTGGTGTGCAGCGGTCAGGAACACTGTAGCCAGTCCGGCTCAACTCTTCAGGTGAACTGAACAACACTTCACAAGAATCAGGCTACAACCCCTACACCAACAATCAACCAAGTCTGATCTCAGAAACCACCTGAAAAGAATCAATTCAAATTTTATGAATGATCAATACAATACCATCAAACAGGATAATAAGGGACGGGTAGTGTAAATTGGGACAGTTGTCTCACATTTTGTAGAAATCTTGTAGCAGCTAAACTAATCCAAATGTTGCAAAACAAAAACTTGTGGCATAAAGTTCCACATTTCTACTATCTATGTAGCATAAAGCAAGTTAAGAAATCATACATTTACTACCTCTAAAAATCGCTGAAAAAAGTGTGAAAAGTATGACTTTGGAAACTTACCTGTGCTAAGATCTGAAGCAAAAAAAAATATATTTGCCATATCAAAAAATTTTACTTGCATAAAAGTTGCACAAAGTTGTTGGCTTAAAAACACTATTGACGGAATTCTCATATCTCATTCCCAAAAAAAAAAAAAATGGCAGCATTATTGCAGGACAGGGTAACAAGGGACATTCCCAGGGGCAATAAGGAACACCCCTAAATATGCATTTACAGTAGAACCTTGATTAGGCAAAGGCTCCAGTTAATGAAAAATCAATTAACAACAAAAAATTTTGATTATATTTACCTCGCTTGGTGAAAAAATTTCACTTAACAAAAAATTAATGCATCATCGGCCATCACAAAATTGTGCAGAATTGTGCACGGGGTAATATAAGATGAAAAGTAATTAACCTAAACTATGATTTATTTCTAAAAAAATATGATGGTTGTCTTTAAAATATTCATTTCCATTTCAGGTATTTCTTACAATCTTTTATAGTGAATTCATGTGACCCAATTAAAATGGTGCAAAATTACAAGCGGTCCTGTAAGCTTACAGATGCAGAAGAAATGCTATGTGGATGCTGATATGAAGCTTGCAGTGGACAAGGTTTTTGTCAATGTTCAATGGTATGTCCATGGATACAGTAATATCATATCAATAATACGGTTATGTATGGATATGGTAATATCATATAAATAAAGGAAAACAAGGTAAAAATCCCAGAAAATGTCAGTTATTCTAGATCTACATCAACATTGCATGGCAAATATTTTTTGCTACAGACAGCAGAGGTAATACTTTTCCAAAATTGTACTTTTCACACTTTTTCAAGGATTTTTTAGAGATAGTAAATGTATGATTTCTTGATTTGCTTTATGCTACATAGATAGTAAAAATGTTGAACTTTATGCCACTATTTTCAGTCTTGCAATATTGTTATTAGTTTTGCTGCTACAATATTTCTATGAAATGTGGGACAACTGACCTGATTTACCCCGCCTGTCCCTTATTACCCCGTTCTATGGTAGTACTGTAGATATAAATACCTAGTTCCTTGTGTATCCCTTATTACCACCTCACCTCTATGGCGATGTTCATCTTGACTTTCGGTGCGAGATAGCTAAATAGCTGAAGCGCTAGTAATAGTAAACATTTGGCCACTAAACTAAACTAACTAAACTTATTACCACCTTTGATGGAAGTACTACAGATGTAAATAGTTAACACAAACCTACATAGCCTAATGTGGCAGTTCAAGTATACAGGTAACCAAACATAAAATTTAGCAAATAATGAGCACCAACAGAACAGCTCTTATTGGATCAAATCCCTAAATGTTGAAGTCTTCCTAAATTTCCACAATTTCAGTTTTGGATAAATATCAATGAAGTTATTGGTACAAAGTTTTCTCCATAAAGCATCCAACAAACTTAACTGCACTTCAGAAAAATTTATTATTGGTCTAAGTTACCAGGTTGATGGTACTTAAGTTAAAGCAGACTTAAATTTAAAAATATTTAACCTTCACTGATAAATTTAAAGTGGTAGAACATGTAGTAATAGTAAGACCATTTCCCACAACTGTCATTAGTCTGTGAATACCAGTGAAGCATCATTAAAAATCAATTTAATTAAATAGGCCTGGAAGAATTTAGGAAAATAGGAAGAATTTTCATGACCCAAGAAATTTACAAACGTATTTGAAATGCCATGTTCAATAACAAACTATTTTGTTTCGAGATCAAACCTGCATATTCACAATTAAATTCATGCAGGCTGTGGCTGACAAGTTGTGCGACGCAACATTTAGAACATCAAGCTCACCAAAGATAAGATAAGGGGCCATAAATGAGCACATTATACCACCAAACATGCAATAAACTGTGAATGAGCACAAAACATGAATAGGAGAACAAAATAAACCACAAATGAGCACAAAACATGAACAGGGGAACAAGATAGAACACGAATGAGCACAGAACATGAATGGGAGAACAAGATAGACCACAAATGAGCACAGAACATGAATGGGAGAACAAGATAGACCATGAATGAGCACAGAACATGAATGGGAGAACAAGATAGACCATGAATGAGCACAAAACATGAACAGGAGATCAAGATAGACCATGAATGATCAGTACAAACACCAGGGGCAGACTGTAACACCTAAGCCAAGCCAATGTGACACCTCTACAGTGAAGAAACTGGAAGTACTCCAACTTCAATGATTGTGTTCTTATAGATCCTTATAGACAATATTACTGCTCCAGGATATAAATCATTTAATATTTAATTATAAAAATCTCAAAAATATATATCTTACAGTTATACTGTTGGATTGCTGATTGTTAATGCACAAAAGATGGATAAATATATATATATACTTGCCAAGTTGGAATATGGCAATACAAATGCTGAACAATGTACAGATCAAATTACACAGGGTGTCAATAGTTATAATGATTTAAAATTCAGTTGAGAAGATGTAGCAACTATTTTACAATTAGTATATTGTATCATTCATTAGCAACATGCCAAATTCAAATGCCTTAGTGAAATATGGTGACCACAGATGACAACATTGCTAACAAAGAACAAGAAATGAAGCATAATTGACACAAAACACAGAATAAAGTTAAAAGTAGAAACTAATGCTATGAATAGATATATGCTTGCATGCGAGATAAATAGGCATGACAGAAGTTGTAAGAAGTACAGTAACCTATAACCTTTGGGAGTTGACAAAGACTTCATTTGAAGTCAATTTCTAGCTTGAATGTAAATTGGATGGTATTTATCTGGATGGATGGTATTGGATGATTTTTCTTTCATTTTTTTAGACTATTGCATGAGACTATTGCCATTTCCTTAAAATTGTATTTGATTAAAATTAATGCTGAAATAAATTTGTGATTTAAGCATGCTAAGAAATATAAATCGATACATGTTTAAGAAGTATTAATGATGCTTAAACAATCATATCACAATCAACTAGTTGACCCCACATAGACATAGGCTGGTAGATCATGATTTTTCCACTGCATCAATTGCACAACCTTCTCATATAAATAAATTATTTGTCATTGATCATAATGATTATTGACCGACCACCTTTGATGTAGACATGGATTAGGTGACCACCATAGGCTTCAAGCATACTTCAGCACACATGTGCATGAGCAGGAAATTAGGAATCATTCTCTGAAATGTCAATTATTGCCAACATATGACTTGGTGGCCAGATTTTAAAATAAGAAATCTTTCCTAAGGGTACACACACAGTGTAAGCAGGTTTGCCCGCACGGGCAACCTGCTCCAACCTGCCACAAGAATGAACATATGATAATAATGTAAGTGTTCACAGTGAAAACCTGTATGAATAGGCTTCTGTATTCTATGGTTTCAGATGCCAGCCTGAGCAGGTAACCAGCACGCTGGCAACCTGCTTTCACTGTGTGCGTACCCTAATGGCTGACTATGACAGCTTTCAGTTTATAGATGCATACCTCGCCTCAGCACACGTGTGCATGAGCGGGAAATTAGGAATCATTGTCTGAAATGTCAACATATGACTATGTGGGCCACATTTTAAAATAAGAAATTTTTCCTAATGGCTGACCATGACATCTTTCAGTTTAAAGCTGCAATCAAAGCTTTCCAACCATTTTTAGAACAGGGAGAATCCTGCTAGATGAATTACATACATCCTTTCTTATTGTTAACAAAAGTGCACGATAGTGTGACAAGATTCCAAATGTATTGCAATTTACAAACTTGTCCCTTTGGAGCCACAAGAACTTATTCATATTTAGGGAAATTTCAATCATGACATGGGCAATAGGCCTAGGTATGGCCATATGGGCAAAAATTAAATTGTCCATGGCACTGATATCTGTTGCCAGTGATGGCAAGGAGATCTCTTGCATTTTGATGAATTTTATAACTTAAAGATTTAGGTTCAGCTCAGGCCAGGGCTATGCCTGAAAGGCTGAAATTGCTAACATTTTACTAAAATATTAGAAATGCCCAAATTATTTGAAAACCACATAGGTAATTTGGTGTAACAAAAAAATATCAGAGCTCATTTTCAATATTTTTGCATAGTTAAAAAAATACATTTCTTAATAGGTACTAGGCCTAGATAATATATCTAGTAAAATCTTATGACTTCAAACCTATCAGGTGAGCGTGAGCCCCACTGCCTCAGTCATAACTTTGAGAGGAAAAACAATAGAAATTCAATTTTGATAGCCGCAACAAACGACGAGCTAAAAGGGATAAGGGCCATGACACTTATCATAGCTACTATGGGGGAAATGTCACAGTCGTGACTCACGCGAACGACGAAATGAGTACGAGTATCAAGAAGTCGATAAAAAATTATTTCTGCACGCAGAATTCTAAAAATAATGCAGTTTAAAATGCAAGATTAACATTGGTCTCCTTCAAAAGAACAAGTGCCATGAAGGCCCATGACACCACGAAAGAAATAACGAGATCAAGTTCGTGAAGTATGCCATCAAGAATGTTTACGGGACACACACGATACGATAGAGAGTGAATAATCTACGTTCTTTCCTGTCGTTCAGTGACACTATTAGATGTTCTCATTCCATTGAAGATTATAGATTCAAAATGCATGAAATGCCCATATTCTATTAGGCAACGCATGATACTTTATCTAAACTAATATGAAACCGAACAACACAGCAGCAACAGTCGGGACACCTACACGCACGCATCCACCTCCTCACACGACAGAATCGATCCGTATACTGGACCGCTCGCCTTCTCGGTTCAAGCTTCGAGTCAGGTGCGATGTGCGCATCAAGAACTAGAGCGTAGTGGCATCTAGTGATATTTCATATATAAACGTCGCCTAACATGGATATTGTATCATTTTGTTAACAATTTGAAATATCTTTATTACTTCGTACAGTTCATTGTTAAAAACTTCATAAAGCATTGACGCATAACAGCCATCACGAGATGTCACATAATATCCTCTATAATGGAAGGCAAAGCTAATTAGATATTTGGGAGTGTTAAATCGATAACCTATCGGGAATGTATAGAAAGGTGAGCTCACTAGCATTGCCATAAATAATAATATTATTACGTTTTTTCTTCATTTTGACGAGCATTAGGGAAGTGTGATTATCTGATACGTCATATATCGCCTTGTAATGATATTCCCATATTTACCCTCGTGGCACTGCTTCGGCAATGGCACCTATTTTCGTTCAAATAACATCATAATACTAAATGCATCGGTATTTAAGCTTGTTTGGCAGCGATCACTTATGGAAAACATTTGGCACAGCAAAAACACTCGACAAGAAATTTAGGATAAATCTGAGGGGAGAAATAACGAAATGATTTCCAGTACGTCCGGCAAAATACACTAGCCAATGAGACAAATCTTTTACGGTTGCGAATAGAGTTTTTTAAGATTGACTTTTGAGATAGAAATTTAATTAAGAGCTGTGTTTGCAAGCGTTGAGTGGCGCGTAACACCCATTAGAGTCTGGTCTTTGTAATGAACGCCGCTCAGAGCCGGCAACAAGAAAGGTGCCGACCAGAGTTAGGTCACGACGAAACGCAGGAACATTCGTCAATAGCACAGCTTAAATAACTTAGCATTGTCGCCGCGCAACGAACACGTGTATTCGGGAAAAAATTTTGAATACTGGTTAACTTGATTCCAGTATTTATACTATAACGATTTAATCATTTATATCGTTATGATATTACAACTGATGACGTTATGATTTCGAGATTTTTTCAACGTAGCTCTCGGGCGGTACATCTTTGCTTATAGTGACGAACGTCTCCTCGGGCTTTCCAAAACATGTAACGAACCGATTCGTGAGATTTCTAAGACACAGATGATTTCACGAATAAAAACTGTTAAGATATGTAAAAAAATTAAGCGAAAATATTAGGGTAAGTAAATTTAAACCGGATGAAATTTATGGCAACAGATAACATGTACATACGTATTTTATTGTTTGTTCCATCAGTGAGACGTATTCTGTTTATAAATAAATATATTTGTTTATGAGGTGCGATGGCGATCTTCATTTGAGTACCTGACAGCTCATGAAGAAAGACGAACCTGCATGTACCAAAGAAACACATCAGAGGTGAAGGATGGATACATAACGCAAAATGAGTTACTAGCGTTTGTACAGAGAAAATAACATACAAGGTGAGTTTTACCAAGCCAGAAGGTATTTCGATAAGAAATTAACAAACCGCAAGGCCTTCAACATTGGCGCCGATTCAAAGCTAAAAGCTGAGTTGGGAATATCAAACCTCTTGAAGACAGATGTACTAAAACATTAATTAACTAGAGAGATTCTGGAGTGTTTCAATTTCTTTTGAAATTCAAATGTCATATACACAAGTAAGTGATAGCTAGGTCCGTGAATTTCATCAGATAGGAATAAGTTTCAGATATGCTTGGATAATGATTGTCGCTGACCAACTCCACACGAAGATCCTCCCACATTTTGTTGGACGTGAAATTTTACAACTCACAGTGAGCAGAAATGCGTACAACACTCTAATGTACGTCGCGTTTTAAATAACGGTAACGCTGTGAGCAGAAATGCAGACAGCACTCAGACGTACGTCGCGTTATAAATAGCTTAACGCTGTGAGCAGAAATGCGTATAACACTCTAATGTACGTCGCGTTATACACAACTTAACGCTGTGAGCAGAAATGCGTATAACACTAATGTACGTCGCGTTATAAATAACGACGGTAACGCTGTGAGCAGAAATGCGTATAGCACTCTGACGTACGTCGCGTTATAAATAACTTAACGCTGTGAGCAGAAATGCGTATAACACTCTAATGTACGTCGCGTTATACACAACTTAACGCTGTGAGGAGAAATGCGTATAACACTAATGTACGTCGCGTTATAAATAACGACGGTAACGCTGTGAGCAGAAATGCGTATTGCACTCTGATGTACGTCGCGTTATAAATAACGGTGACACTGTTAGCAGGAATCGTTTCATGACGTGTTCATAGAGTGGCTGAGTATTGGACAGGAGTTAACGCTCCTAGATCGCACCCTAACCACTGTCCCCTTTACATGTATAGTGCACCTATTTCTGTTATATGCATTCCAAAATAGTGCATTTCATCGTATGAACCTCGATCTTAATGACACTTTTTAAGTATCAAGTATCCATGTATAGTATACATGGTATATATATATACATGGTATAGTATATAAGTATCAAGTATATGTGTCTGGCGCACCGGCCCACCTAGTGAAGTGTTCGCGTCTGTGGTGGTCGGATGAAGCCATTTGAGCGCGACGCTGCATGGGGCCGCCTCGCCGCTGCCGCCCGCCGGGCTGCCTCTCAATTCACCGCCTGCCTCTTTTTATGAAGACATTATTACAGGAATCTTAATCTGACAGCCATTGACATGTTAAATGTAGCTAAAACCATTTGCAATGATAATCAGATACGTGACGACATATGCTTGTGCCCATGAAAATGCAGCCGAGCTTGTCATTTACGTCTGGAAATAATATGAATATAATATATGATTATGTTACATAATATATACATATAGTATGGAAGGGAAATAGTATGACTTTTCTCATGCAACCATATAAGAGGGCACTGCAAGGCTTTAATTCGTATGATTTAAATAATACGCTAATGTATAATCGTGCATCGATAGATAACATTGACAAACTCATATATACGTAGAAATATATTATGTCAAAGTTCTATTTGATTAACAAATTAATTCCGTGTTTAAATGACGGTAAACTAACCATTAGGAATATGAACCAAGATGTCGTGAGTTTAGAGTAGCAATTAATAATCTTAGCTCGTTAAGCTATAACTCGTTCACTCAAATAACCCCTCGTGCGCCGAGAACGACGTGTTCCCATCTTTCTCTGAATATATCGAAGACGAAACATTCTTTAAGAATGTTTCCGCATCAAATTATATCGCATTTCATACCACCGTTCGTCAGCAACAGTTGATATATATTGGTAGGCCTTATATAGGCAACCTTTACATGACCATTTCTTGAATGACGCATAAATTAGTATCTGCGTTGTATTTGGCTTGATTTTGAAATCACCATGTGATCAATTAGTTATTAATACATTGTTGCATTCATTTCTGGTGCACCTGTCAAATATTATTCATGACATCGTCTTATTATTTGAGTTGCGCGAATCCACAACATTAATTGCGTGGTAATGTATCAACATATGTGTAAGCGCAGCAAAGTAAATCGTTATAGATTTAAAAGCAGTGAAACCCTGAATTAGTTAAACTCTGCGACAGGAAAAGATCATGGCAAGCTCTTGTTGCAAGAGGACAATCATTGCAACAGGTGTTACATTTCCGTAGTAACTTTCGCGCGCCTTGCATCCGGTCAGTGTCGGTAGAACGGAATTTTATCATATGCTTCATTCTAATTATGAATTAACTTCTCCTGATTGCCTAAGAGTTTACTTATTGTATATACTCCATCTGATCATATAAGGTAAATAATTTAGACTCGTGTGCCAGTTTTAAAGAAGTTTCGTAACGCGCGACATTCTCGGTGGCGCGCAGTGACAGTTGACTAGTTCGGAATGCATGAATTTGTCCCTATGTAATATGCTACAAACAAAATATAGGGAAAATTCAGTTCCAAAAATGTTTATTGATTATTATTTTTTATTTTGAAATCCATAACAATATTTTGGCAACCAGAATATTAAACTTTTGTAAGGACCATCGAACGTTTTTCCAGTTACATATTACAAGCAGAAGGAGATTTTGTGGTACATTATACAAAATAATGCCTCAGTCATGTTTTATTTGTAAAATAAGCAATATTGTACAACTGTGCATCAAGTTAGATACAATTTCATGGCTATAGTCAGCTTCAAATTAATATGTTTTAAAAACATTTATTGGTCACAGTGAAGGGACGAGTCCAAAATTGAAGCATAATTCTAGGAAAAAAAAACTCAGAAATAGAAAAGTCGATCCATTGTAGCGATAACATAATTTTTTAGTCATTGGGCAATTAATATCAGGTTTGAAAGTGGATATGATTCGTAACCACCGAGCGTGCCTGTTCGTTTAAGTTTTACGAATACCCTTTAAAATTTTACCAGCATTCATATAGAAGAGAAATTTCTTCCAGTCGATTAACACAACTTTTTCCTTCATAATGATTCGGAGAAATAAAATTTCACCCTGCATAACGCCTGTACGAACACCGTATCTTGCCTCCATCTTCTTTGATCTCAGAGTTTGATCGGCATTGGCCCGATAGCTCAGCTGAAGCGAAGGCAATGGCCGCAACAATTCCGACACTGCGCCAGACATCCTAGCCACCTTTACGGAGATTATCCAGACCTCAGGGCGGACCACACATCGTCCATTCCTTCGCATGGTTCCATCAGGAGCATGTTGTTAAGGATTGGTCTCGGTTATCAAGCTGGAGCAAGCGTTATAATAGAGCTGCTATTGCTCAGATCTTGGCGCTGATACGTAAAGCTGCCTCCCAGCTCCCATGAGCTTTTTCCATTTCTCCCTTCATTGTTCGGAGAACGGTGCTCTCGTATTGGCTGATGCAACGGCCGTAATTATACGATATCTTTTCTCCACAATTTCATTGGCATCGTTCTTAATTAATATTTTTTAATAAGTAAAACCTTACCTCCCGTTGCTAGAGGTGACAAACTGGTTTTGAGCTGCAGAACTGAGAGAAATTTTCAATATTCTAATAGGAAATTTGAAAGTCGTGGCAAACGCCAACTCATGAAAGAAAATTCAAAATTACTTGGAGATCAAATTGTTAATGGTTATAGCAGTATATATGAATATAGGAAACACGCATAGGAAATTGGCGTTACGAAACATAGTGCCTTCAGAAGTAATTACATGGATATTAGTCTCCCTTAATCACTCGTACGTCACAAATCAATATTTTTGAGCTAGAAACAAAAATTATTTTTTTTTCTGTGATGTTAAGAACTTTTAAGACAAAACTCCACTACATCTGAAGAGCTCAACTATACTTCTCAATATTTACAATAATCATATAATCAGCATTTTAATATTACTATGAGAATAAGCATCATTTCGATAGCACCCTCACTTTGAGCGTAAGAGGGCCGAACAAATCGAAATGAAGATTAACGGCCTTTCTCAATTCAAATGTAATTAATGAAGTAAAAGATAAGCATCAAAAGTGTATATTTTTAAAAATTCATGTTCCCAATGTATGTAGCTTCCGTCAGATAAATTACATCAAAGCCTAGACAGATTAAACCGAATGCGCATAGACGCTTAAGCGCGATGCGTTAGAGCCGCGGTATCACGCGATGGTATTCTTCCGCGCAAGGTTTTTGTCGTCTGCTATCAACAGCAGCGGCGAGCAGAGCTTCGTGTTAGGTCCACCTTTCATGAACCGAGTCAAACAAAAAGCTTCAAGTTAGTTGCTACATAAGCCGTTCGATACAGAAATTGCCTGTCCCGAGACGAAATTGCCACCTGACCTGAGAACAACTTGGGTAGTGAGGTGAATAATCACACATATCGAGGGACCATCCAGCGTGAGCTACTTGATTTAATAAAATCTTATGATTGCAACTATCTGATATAACGTGTTCAAGTTTCTGGTGAGTGATTCAAGTTTATTTGCTAACCTTTGAGAAAATTATTACAGCTTACGATGACACTCATAAAATCGTTTGCTTGAGCTCTCAATGCATTTAACTTTGATGAACAAGAACTAATGCTGGAAATTATGACATTGTGATTTTGTGTTCCAGTTATTCATAATCGTTTGAATAAAAAACTTGACTAGATAGATAATAATATTTGTACACTTTTTTTAAATAGTTAAAACTGTATGAGGATCTATTATTAGTGCAAAAATAAACACAGTGTAATGTTAATTAAATAAGAGTATAAGAGTAAAAATAAGCTTTTAACAACGAAATTCTTTCTTTGAATTAATGGTCTCATTGCTAGTAACTAAATATATAATGAACTCGTTTTTGGGAGCAAATCGATCTCAATGGACTAACGCACATGAAATCTACAGTAGCAATAGCGTCGAACAAATTATTTATGGAAGCAACGCGACGGAATAATTTTCAATCGTAGAATTCATTAATTTCTTGAAAAATATTGGAGGTTACACGCTTCGATATTTCTGCCAACGAAACACAAAGGTCGTAGTCATACGAATTTTCCTCGTTTAATGTCAATACTGATACAATCTGCTATAGAAAAACAGGCAGAATTTCAACTTCGTCTCCCATCTCGCTCCTGTGTCACAGAAAATCCGGGGCTTTTCTTCCTTTCCTGAGTTGATAGTCACATTAAAGCAGGTACAAAATAATGACGGACCGTAAAATTTGTGTCTGCATTATCGGCCACCAAAGTCGCAGATTTGCCCCAGATGTTCGGTGAAGTTTTCTTCACGAGTGTTGTTTTTGTGTTGAAAAATAGGATCGTCGTGTGGGTGTTGGGCCGGAGGAAGCAAGCTCCGTCGGCCAAGTTGTCGTTTGTGGCACTGAAAATGAGAGGTCGGTCCAGCTAATTGGTAGCGAAATAACCATTCCGAGTCGAGGAGAGCGAGGCCGCCCTCTGTAATGACGGTCCGCAAAACACAGGCCCAGAGGTCTCAAGTGCAATCCGCAAGCTCGCCGCAGTGTGATTAGACGCCTATGGCCGAATGCCACAACAGATCTGAATCGGGCCCACTCCGAAACGAGTACTGGCGGAATTTGACTTATGGCAGGAACGTTGTAGAAAGATTGAGGAGCACATTGATGGGTTGTTAAATCAGGACCACCAGTCAAGAAGGGAAATATGGAGTCACAAGATCAAGATGTTACCTGAAACTTTACAGGCATCCCTGCTAACTCGAAGCGGTCTCTAGCATGAGAGAGTAATGAGAGAGCGTTAAAAGGAACATGTTGTTTTCCCTGCTGAGAGGCTAACATTAACGGTTAAATGGCACAAAAAATATTTAATTATCGCTTTGCATGGCTTGGAGAAGGAATCTAATAAGCTCGAAAGAATTGCTGGCACTCCAGTTAAATGAGAAACTACCAGCGGCACGGTCGTGAGAATCCAATCTCGCAGACGTAAATTTATGACGTACGTGTATAATTTCTATAATTTACGGCTTGCGTTTATTTAATTTTATGGCGCATCTATTTATGGGGACGTAAATTATGCAGAAATATTTTTCCGAAGATAGGCGGCAATTGTGAAATTGAGGTTTAAGACTTGTGAAGAAGTTTCATGTGCGGTGTGAAACATCAAGTTACTGTATCTCCAGTTTGTTTTGAAGTCATTGTTCTGGAGATTAGGCATATAAAGAAATTGAAATTTCGCTGAAGGAAAAGTACCTAATTGAAAGAGGAACCTTAGTCGTCCAAGATCCCCTTGCTAATTACAGTAGCTAAATATAGTCAATTACGTCAGTTTTCAATAACTATACAAAACTGAAAACCGCATTCAACTCCGAGGATTATGAATTAGGATAATGATTTAATGTTGACTATTCTGCTGCTGGTGCTGTTGAGTTAAAGCGTTGAATTTGGTATAGCACGACGCGATGTCCCGGAGCGCGTTATCGCAGTCTTCCATAGATCAGATAATTCTATCAGCGAACAAAACTTCTCCGGGGTGACGAGCCTTGCATGTTTATCAGACATCCTCATAAACTAGGCAGCTCTGGCACGGATAGCAGAAAGCATTTACGTGTTGACTTCATCGTAGCATAGCTTCCATGTATTCCTGTCGCAGAGATTATATAAGCACCTTAACATAGCGTCTGTACTACACGCACAATGCCGTGTGTAAAAATTTGGCGCGGTGAAGCGCTAGCTCTTTTTAGGGTTTTTTCTTCAGTTAAGAAGAAATGGCAGTTTTGCTAGTGCTTGCTGCTATATTTATCCCGTTGGGGCCACACTTTCGTCCCCTGGCACAGAAGTTCCTTGGCCTGACGTGCACAAACGGGCCTATCCTTCGGCTGTGACATTTTCTCACCTCAAAACTCAATTTACAGAATAATTATTTAAAGGAGAGTTTCTTGAATGAAACTCGGTAGGGTAGTTCGGTGACAGGAGAACTATGCTGACAATGGCTTGTAATGCTATGCGATCACAGCACCTATGCTGGATGTTTGTTGATGCATATCAAGATGCTTCAAATGATCAAACATGCATCAAAATGGAATGCGCATAACTAGAGGATATTAAACGCCTGAATATTGTCGTCGTCAAAGAAGAGATGAATATTTGCAAGTTCATATAATATAATATATATATAATTCAAGTTCATATAACTTTGTACATTCCTATGTATGTCTCAAATACATTATTAATTCCTGGAGTTGCGCATAGGAAAATAGTCTATTGCATTGAAAACGTAAGGGAAAATTCTATTAATTAAATTATTATCATCACAAAATTATCACATGATGCTGGTCGCTTTACTGATATACTATTCAAAATCGAGATACATTTAGTAAAAAAATCATACCATTATGCTTCGAAAGTTTTCTTCGTTTACTTTGTTTGATAAAAAAATTCGACGTACTTTAATATGAAGAAGCAACTACATTAATAACATTCTAATGTATAGAAATTTTACCATTACTAGATATTGGCAAACAACTAAACAACATTAACGCGGAGACGGACGTCATATCTTCAATGCCGGAACAATCGCAGGCTCGCGCCTGATACGTTAACAGGTTATCGCTACGGTCGGCCTGGTGACTCATTGTTTGTATTTATTAATTATAGCTTCCGGTAGAGCGTCATGATATGATTCATTTACGAAACTGTGTCGTAACGAATTAAATGGAACTGCAAAGAATTTTTTGTATTTATTAATTATAGCTTCCGGTAGAGCGTCATGATATGATTCATTTACGAAACTGTGTCGTAACAAATTAAATGGAACTGCAAAGAATTTAATGTGCAGAAAACCATGAGAAAATTCGTTTCTTATGGTATATTATTTATGACATTGTTTCAGCGAAACTTTGTTATAAATATTATATCTTTATTTTCGTTAGCTATTAAAAATATCACGAGTTGCAGACCATTGCAAGGTGCAGACCATGGCAAGGTGCAGACCATGGCAAGGTGCACGCCATGGCAAGGTGCAGACCATGGCAAGGTGCACGCCATGGCAAGATGCAGATCAAGGCAAGATGCAGACCACGGCAAGGTGCAGACCACGGCAGGGTGCAGACCATGGCAAGATGCAGACCATGGCAAGGTGCAGACCACGGCAAGGTGCAGACCACGGCAAGGTGCAGACCANATTGGGTGGAACTCTGCTATTCGTGCTACCTTACTATGTGGGACTCTGCTACTCCAGCTACCTTATTGGGTGGAACTCTGCCTGTCTCTTATACACATCTAGATGTGTATAAGAGACCAGTATACATCTGTATAGTGTTCAGCTGTACAGTATACAGTTATATAGTATACAGCTGTACAGTATACAGCTGTATAGTGTTCAGCTGTACAGTATACAGTTATATAGTATCCAGCTGTATAATATACAGCGGTACAGTGTACACCTGTATAGTATACAACTGTACAGTATAAAGCTGCACAGTGTACAACCGTACAGTATAGTTATACAGTATACGGCCGCACAGTATTCCGATGCACAATATACACAGCAATACAGTATACAGCTACACAGTAAACAGCTGTACAGTATACACAGCAACACAGTACTCAGGTACCCAGCAAAATAGCATACAGCTATACAATATACATACAGTTGTTCAGTATACTCAGCTATGAAATATGCAGCTATACTGTATACAGTATACAACTGCACAGTATACAGCTACACAGTGTATCGCTGTACATGATACAGCTATACAGTATACACAGCTGTACATATACAGCAATTAGCGGCTGTACGGTTCAGAGTATCAACAGAGCTGAAGGACAGAGACCTCTTCACATCAGCAGCAGCTCCAAGCACAGCATAAACTCTTGTCATGCTCCCCAATATTGAAACTAATATTCATTTTCCTTATCTCGTGCATACATATGCCGTTATTACGGGCACTACGAAATTAATGCATTAATAACCAAATTAATAAAATAATAATTAAGTCGTGCGAGAATGCGGGTAATTGGACGAATGTAATTACTAATGTAATGTTACGTAATTGTTCTCGTTTTAACTAGTTCGTTAATTTTAGTGAATTTTTTTGAAGAATTTCTGGTTTAATGATTTATCGATTTTACATGTTTTGAATTGGTAGTCAAACGCAATTTTCATTCGATAATATTGAAGTTAACTTTTGAAGTAGTGCTCGAATGAGACAGGAAATCGATTGAAAAATATTAGAATAAAATAAAGTAATTTTGTAATCCTATAGAACAGGTTGGTGCATAAAAGCGTTTGTTAGATGTAAACCAGCGATAATTACATGGATACTTTTTCAAAATATTTCAGAACCCAAGCTTTGTATAAAAACTGAAGACTGCACCTCACAAGCGCCAAATCATGCCCGTTAATTATACACACCAAAGAATGTTATGCCTTTGACCAACAATAGGGCTTCCATTTGTGCCATCGTTGAGGCACAATTGGCAGCAACCTGCTAAAAGCCCTAAATCTTGTGGTAGTCACGCCTAATTACTGCCTTGTCGATGCACGTCTCAGCCGCCATGTCGCTCTTTGACATCTTCAGTATAAAATCATCGTCGGCCACAAGCTATGTTATGCTTTTATTTTGAGTTATTATTTTAACCCATTAAATAGTTAAAAGTAATTTTATTTATGATGAAATTAGATTTAGATTATTTAAATGAAATTTAACTTTGTTCTCATGTCTACTCGGCATGATTGTCCTTTATATTTGTCATCCAGCCCATGATTTTGTTCAAGTCTTGTCTTAAATAATCAAGATTAATGAGCTAAGAGAGAAACGAGTGAAGTCTCATGATTTTTTGGATTATATAAGCATATGATATAATCGTGGCAAAATTGTCGGCGTATTTAAAATTTATATTTATATAGACAAATGTTTGTTTCAAGTAGCTCACTTGTTCAAATCTCTTCAATTGTTGGCATAAATTTGGGAATGATCATTTTTAAATAAAGTTCCGGAGTTGGTTGTCAAGCTAACCAACCTAAAACTGCTCTGTGCCTTCTGTTTCAAATATAAACGTTTTATTGTGCGGGCGCTCGGCGGCTAGCGGATGGTTAACGAAATTCAATTATTTTTTGAAGAGAAGAAATCTGCAATAAGAGAAACAACTTTGTTATAAATTTGCATAAAATCTTTCACGTTAAATTTTTTGTCTTGTTTGATTATTATTATTAGAAATTTTATATTAACTTTTGAAAATTAATTAAAGATTTTCCGGCGTTCTTCAAACTGCAACTCGTCGAGAACTAACACGAACTGACAGCGTAGTTATCAAGGGTCGCCATCACACAACAACCGTCGAAAGAGAGCAGGACAAGAGAGTGGACAAAAGGTATTCTGAAAGGAATACTTAAGGCGACTCAATGATACAGTGGTGCCCTAACCGATGGAGTTGTTAGGCTCCAACGACTATCATTAAGACAAGGTAATAAGGGAAATGAAGAGACCAACCAGCTCTCAACACCGCAACTGGTTTCGGTGCCTCAGAACCTTCACTTTATTTCTATTGGATTAAGGAACCGGTATACTCGCGTGTATTTATTTGTACGGCTCCAGCATATACAAGCGAGCGTCTAATTAGATGCTTTGCAGAGATCTGGTCTATGTAATGCGACAAGAGAAGACCATCGCATTATCGCTGCTTATCCGCATGAACAAAGCTATAGCTTCGGCCCTGACTCTCATGATCAGTTGATCACATCGAATTCTCGGCCGGTCTAGCTCACTCAGGTGAGATAGTATGTGTCTGCACAGACTTGTCGCATGCTTTAATCCTCTATAGGCCATAACTGAAGACGCGTTTGCGGTTGGAAAACCCCGACCTTACCAAACTTATGTCAATTCCCCTGGCATTTCATTCAATTTTTAATAAACCTTTCCAGTGTAGATTTCGCGGTTTATCAAGAATTGAGAGTCAAATTCATTCCATTTTCATCGGATAGAACTTGCACTCTGTATTAAGTGATCGCTTCAACGTTGTTTTATCTTTCCATTGTTTTTGGTTGTATCAAAAAGCACTGTAATTGAAGCTCCACCACATGTTACTTTCTATAATGATTTTTTTTAGCTTGTTTTTCCTGCAGTGTGCAGGACATTATTGTGATTCTCTGATATGCGTGAGTCGTGTGCACGTTACACAAAGAGCGTAATGCCCTGCGTAGGGTTAACACATGTACGCCACTATACGCATCTTCGTGACACGGGTTGGACGGGTACGCTGAAATAATTCATCGCATGTACGGGCCAAATTAGTCTCGTGCATGACCTCGCACTACGCAGGCTATATGGGAACGTGGGCTTGTAGCGCAGTAATTCAGAGGCAACTTGGAGGGAGGCTTGACAAGAAATCGTTACCGCCACCGACCTGCTAGATGAGCTCCACTATAACGTACTCTACTTACTGACCGTCTTGAAGCTGATATTCTTGCTACCTTATTGGGTGGAACTCTGCTATTCCTGCTACCTTACTATATGGGACTCTGCTATTCCTGCTACCTTATAGTGGGACTCTGCTACTCCAGCTATCTTATTGGGTGGAACTCTGCTACTCATGTTACTTTATTGGGTGGAACTCTGCTACTCCAGCTACCTTATTGTGTGGAACTCTGCTACTTTATTGGATGGAACTCTGCTATTCCTGCTACTTCATTGGGTGGAACTCTGCTATTCCTGCTACCTTATTATGTGGAACTCTTCTACTCCTGCTACCTTCCTATGTGGACCCCTGCTACTCCTGCTACTTTATTGGGCGGAACTCTGCTGTTCCTGCTACCTTATTATGTGCAACTCTGCTACTCCTGCTACCTTACTATGTGGACCCCTGCTACTCCTGCTACGGGCTACCTTATTATGTGGAACTCTGCTACTCCTGCTACCTTAATGGATGGACCCCTGCTACTCCTGCTACCTTATTGGAAGGAACTTTGCTTCTTCTGCTACCTTACGTATGTGGACCTCTGCTACTCCTGCTACCTTACTATGTGGACCTCTGCCACTCCTGCTACTTTATTGGGTGGAACTCTGACATTACTGCTACCTTAATGGGTGGATCTCTAATATTTCCGCTACCTTGTTGGATGGAACTCTGATATACCTGCCACCGCCGTGAGGTTAGCTCTGACTTTCCTGCCACGGTTTTCCACGACCACAATCTCGGAGTGAAACGAATCTTGTAGCTGTAAAATCCTATTCAAGATGTCGACAGCAAGCGTTCAAGATTTCATCGCAGTACTCAACGCGAGCTTTTTGAAAACCCAATGTTTGATAGCTGCGATGTTCTAAGATTACTTTCAAGTCTAACCCTATTACATTGAATAAACTCAAAATTGTTAAATTTTGTTCATATATCGGAACGTTCACCGTTCACATTTTAAGAAGATATAGTCGTCACAGCAGGCTGCCATTACAAGTGAGATGCACCGAGTGCTGAGTTTCCGTGGCCAGCTTGCATGACTGCTTCTCTGTAGTCAAGTCATGGAGCAATTGTGGACGCGTTAGTCACGCCTTACCCTCCGCATACCCGAATAGCCGACGACCACCCTTGTCGGCCTGAGTCTTGCCGCCATCTTTCCCTCTCTGCCCTATGTAAAGGTCACACATAGCGGCACATACATTAAACTCACTGCAATATGTTCTCTCGATGTGTCTTTTTTACAATTTAGAAACATTGTTGTTTCTGGGATGTCTGCCTCTGCTGATTCTATAACAAACCAAGTACGATGTTTCGAGTCAACATTCAGGGCTCACCATTAGAATTAACTTGAACCTTAATTAATAAAGTAAAAACCTTCATGTTGCTGCATAGATTTCTGCCTGATTATAGTGGCACGCAAACGCAGGACACATTGCTTTATAATCCCTTGTTTCCTCTCATGGATTGCAAAAGCTCACCCGATAATTGTACAGAAGTACATGCAAGATGTGCTATCAAAATTCCTAACTTTGAACACGCACTCTTCCTGATTCTAACCGATCTCAAACATTATGATTGCGATGGAAATTTTGTAATAACTCTGGGCTTTTGTAAACCACAGAAAATATACAGAACAACCACAGAAAATATTTTTAGCACGAGGTGAGGTGAGCGCTGTGACGCATCTCAGATTACAAAATAATTTCCACAACAACTAGCAACTCTTTGCCTGGACAAACGCACATCATCTCTTGATTGGGTAAAATAATTAATTGTAAATTTATGTATTCCTAAGCTTTATATCCGAGGAAGCTTTGTTTCGTAATTCGTGGCATTCAATACACACTGTGCTATGCTTTGTTGGATTAATTGATTGTAGTGTTATTTTTCGTGGTCAATTTGCATTTGTTTATTGGTTTGACTTATGACTTTAGCTCACTTCCAAAATCTGTAAAAGACCGACAAATGAACAAAGATCGCTAAATAGCAGAGACAGCTTGCTAATCAACATGAGAACAATATTAATCATTTGATATTTAGCTACATTTTTAGAAACGTCATCAATGAGCTTCTTCAGGGATAAGAGTTGAAGAAAGCTTTTAATTGAGCGTCAATTAGTTCAGTGGTTATCATTACAGTACGACGCCAAGCTCAACGAATTCTGATGAGTCATTTAAGCTCAACGGGAAACATCATGAGTTGCTTAGAGCCGAAGCTACGTAGGCATAATTTTAGAATACATTTTGAATTTGTTTCTTTTGTTGAAGAATCATAAGGCCACGATGTGTTCCCTGCATTTATAAAATAAAGCAATAGATTTAACATGTGTTGTTTTTACGATAAACCGAATACATATAATTAAAGCTTGGACATCGGCAAGGCTTCCACCGAGAATTCTCACACTATTTTGCACTTAAACTCTATAACTTCCCTTAAAATATGAACAAAAGATGAGGTCGAAGGTGAAATGTTTTCAAGCTAGAGTTCACAAAGTGACTTTCGATCTTGAAAACATAGAAAAAATCCTTTCCTAATATTGACGATGACAAAGATGAAGGTAAAATCTTCAATTGCACTTCATTCATCTTCATTAGGCTGGGGTATTGACAGTTAATCTTGTTTGAGCTTCATCAGCAGCTCCCCTACACCCAAACCAACAATCACGCGCACAATGGACGGTCAAAGAGACCGGTGAGACGGTGAGATGCCTGCTCTTGATGGCGCAGACATTCAGTGATAGAACGGCGAGAATTTTGTGAGCCTTCACTAAGGTGAGTGCCGTAATGAGCATCTAGTACTGAATAAACGGCAAGTATTTTGAAGATTTTGAGTACCCCATAGACGGTCACTAAATTGTAGAGCGTAGACTGTGGCTGGAGAGTTTGTTAGAGCTTGTACTTGAACCACGGTGAGTATTTGATTGCTTTGATTGGGGCTTGAGAATTAATGACTACCTTTAATTTGAATGATCTTGAGAATATAAATCACTAGTGCATGGCTCCACGTTTATTTTAGGTCCCTGTATATGGTGGCCTTGAGGACCTAGCTGTGAGTATCGCAGGTATAACTATTACTAGGGCGAATATGGACTTAGTTTACAAGTGATATTTACACATGTTTTACAAATCATCAAAAAACTATTACTATGTTGCTAACGATAGACAAACGTGCATGTCTCTCATGAGTGTACAATTGAAGACTGCTTGGTTGATGCTTATCTCTTATGTGAGCGAGGTTAGCATTTCTCATTCCCATGTGTGCAAGTGAACGTATCTAATCTAATTATTATCTATTCGCTGCCTGCTGGTAAGGGTACGCACTACGCATCACTGACGTTTTGCATGCGAAATGCCTTCGTTTGTAGTAGGTATGCAGGATGCCTGCTATATGTCTAATTCTTTATAAGCTATGTCTAAGGCTTCGTAGAAAAGCACATATTATATTGTATTATGCGGCCTATATGCCCAATTCCTTCGTGTAAAGGTAGTGTTTGATAGCTTCATGTAAATTCTCTGTGTCTAACGGCTGAGAGTATAGATGAGTATGTCTATGTATATATAATTCCTGTGTGCGCGCTGTTCATTGTCTTGCAATGACAGATGACCGTGGCCAACGATCATGAACACCTTTACGAATAGAAAAGACCTCATTAGAGCGTGAGCCTTTCTCCATGGGCCTGGAGCTCGGTTCTCTCAGAGCTTGGGTGGCTCGACCGATGACGTGTACAAGGGACGATGTCTTCCCATGCCAGCAAATGAAGTCACTCATGGTGATTGATGTAACATGCCTGCATGACTGAGTACTCTACATTCATTTAGTTGTTCTTACTTATTCCCTTCGGTCTGCGGATCTGTCACGTTTGAAAACGATGCAAAAATGACATGTTGCACTACGATTCTACTTTTAAGAATCAGGGGATTGAAAAACCTTTTTCTGCCTCTTACTCTCCTTGTCTACATTTGCCCATTGATTCATATATTTGCCAATTTGTGATTTGGTTGAAAATTAACGGACTATTTTTCTAATAAACTGTAATCAGGTTACCATCAATTAATTGAATAATCACTCTGGTATTCTGTATGAAAGATAACAAAATGATTAGCAGCTCCATAATACTAATCCTCCACAGTGCCCAGTCACTTATGTCTAGCCGAGCGATAAAAACTGAACAAGTAAAAAGATTAAATGACTATCAAGATTATTATTTCTCGGACAATAGAATCGAGCGCATTGCTATCGTTCTCTGATCTCGTTCTTAGTAATGTGCTATGACACTAACTCGTTCAGCATCCCAGTCCTTTTGAATGCCTCCTTCAAATGCGAGGCTTCGAATACCAGCTCACCTAATGTTCACTAGACGCACGCATGTGAGGCAGATCTACGTACCTCAAAAAAGCTTGCGTTCACTAAAATCATAATCCAGAATACACATGAGTGGATGTTTGCATTTTCTTGTGTGTTGTAAAACGGACACTCGGGAACAAGCTCATTTTCTATGTATGCATCTATAGGTACTTGCAATTTTCAGACGGAGAAGCAAATTCCTACGCAAGTAAATAGCAGCATGTGTCTGAACACGGGTGTGACAGGCGAGGAATCGTCCGCAGGTTAATCAAGCGGGCAGTCAAGATATGATCTGCATCAATACTTCTCCTAAGGAATGACCGAGATGTCAAAGCAGATATTTTTCGGCTCCATTAACTGCAAGCTATGCAGAGATGAGATAAGAATGGCGTTTGAACATCGGCCTGACTGTCTTCGAGCAAAGTAAACATCATTATTTATGGCCTGAGATGCTCAGTCTCGGCTAGTTCTCTGCCGCACTTCCGACCCGATCACAAAACTTCGACGCTAAGCTTCGACTCTGCTAATCACGCTCGAATGCTTCCAGGCTCAACGATCTGCGCGAACAACGTTCAGCATATAACATAAAATTCTTAATTAGATGCTTCATTAAAATTAACACTCGCTGCGCTTTTTTACGGCAAGTCTCTAAAAACTGTCGCGCACATTCGTCGTCGCTCGGTTTCTCAACATAAAATCGTTCTTTCAAGACGCCGCCGATGCCGTGTAGCGAAAATCTTCGTCTAGTTTATTATTCTTTCGCTTTTGGCGCTTAGTGACATCAAGCACCGAAATCTTAGAGGCAGCCTTGCAATCTTTATAGTTCAACACGGCATTAAGCTGCAACTATTAAAGCAATGAAGGTTCGTTGATGGCTTAATTTTCAAAAGTTTCATTTCCTTCGTATCGAAAACATGAACTGTTTAAAATTTTGTCAGAAACATACGCACTGAGTCGTCTTGATCTAAATTTGGGTCATCTTGTCTTGTGAGCAATGTTTATATTCCTGTACACAAACGATCGTACCAGACCACTCTAGCAGTTTTCAAGGTTTTTCATGCAATTCATTCATTAATCGTTCTCGATAGGACAATGGAGTAATAAAAAGTTAATAATATTCACGATTCATTTAATATATTTCATTAATGCTAGTTATTTTACATTACTGGCATTAGTTTGTTTCTTCTTTACGTTTGATAGGTCAGTGACAGCACTTAGTACTCCCGTCACAACCAGTCGCCACAAGCACCCAGAACATTCGTATCATGTTTTCAACGGAGTTTCGGAAGAGTAAGAAAACACTATTTATAAAGCAATAACATATTAATCATCTGCTAACCTTTACGAAGATATTTCTATGATTAGTATAAATAATATGATGAAATATTCACCTTGAGACCGAGGCGCGGATGACACCGGGTGCCCATTAGGTTAGGTGTTAGTATCAAGAGCACCAGGGCATTCAAGCTCCCCTCGGAATTCCTTCTCATGGTCACACGTCACTCACTTTTGAAGTCGAACATCTGAAGATTTCATGTAAGCAATACCGGGGCATCTCGAGTATCCAGACCGTCAGGACAAAGGTGTGCACTGCGCAAGCCAGCTTTCTAGTGCTGGTATTCTATTTTTTTTTCTGAAGATTCCATCGTCTATTTCTTGTTCTCGAAAAGATTTCGCATTTTTTAAACGATGATTTTACTGACGCGAGTGTTAAAAGCTCAAGATGAAAGGAGCCTCGCCGACATCTCTAAATGTTTCGCTCAGAGCAATAGAAATGTCTCTATTTAACGTTCAGAATTCTCTTGCGCGTGAGCCACTGCGTACAAAGGTTGCTCCGCCTCCCCGATGGGCAGTTGAACAAACTTGCTATTCTATCGTCCCACAATCTTTGCTCTTATCTAATTTGGCTATTGATAATCGACTAGGTCTTCAAATATGATTTTGAAATCTTGTACCATATATTTGTGTTGGACTCATTTTGTTTTTACATCAGAATCTTATTTGTAGTTTATATCTATTGTATGCAGCTTAGTTGTATCTTGATTTTATTGTATTTCTGTAGCACTGGTGTTGTTATGAAAATATATTTATCCTGTGTCTGTGAAGCTAAGTAGTTGTGTTGTGTCGGTCGTAGCCATAACGTCTTCTAATTACTCCAGTCTCAGCCAGTCGTCTTCATACTCCAGTCTCAGCCAATCGTCTTCATACTTCAGTATCAGCTGGTCTTCTTCATACTCCAGTCTCAGCTAGTCGTCTTCATACTCCAGTCTCAGCTAGTCGTCTTCATACTCCAGTCTCNTAGTCGTCTTCATACTCCAGCAAGTTAATATCAACAAAATTCACCTAAATTGAGGCAAGCTGATGATTGTTGATGGAACTGATCGCTGAAGGAGCCGATATTTAATTCATTAACGATCATTGAAACTTTAGGAATTTTTGTATGTAATTTTCCTTAAATTTTTTTCTGCAGTATAATTCTTAATGTCTTGCTGTGTGGATGCTTAATTATGTTATTTAGGATTTTTATTGGCTCACAAAGCAAGAATTTTTTTTATTTCATGAAGTTCAATGTAAGTTATTCTAATGTAATTTACGCGGATACTAATCTGTTAAATTTCATTATAGTCCCAACAAATAAATTTGAAGAGAAAAGCATCCGAATGAACCGACATAGTTGCGATGTTAGTGAGCATTGAGCGCGTCAGTGCCCCGCTTGCGTTCTCACTCCTGCCGCTGCTGCGTCGCTCGCTAGTCCAGCTGGTAATGCATGTATCTTTTCAAAAATTTTCCAGATCGAACAATATTCTTCATTGAAACTGCATTTTTATCAACCAACGGCATCTGAAGAATATTGTTCCATCTTGAAAATTTTAATCAATGAATTCTCTGGTCATTAACCACTCGTGTTTAATAAAGCTTATTCTGCTATATTATTCTAACATACCAAAAATAGGTACGAGTTTGTGACTCCGTCAGCCAATCACTGAAGGCTCTTCAAGCTAAACCTACCAGTGACCGATCAAAAATCGTCCGATACATGTACTCAATTAGGCCGCTACATGTACTTGTCTGCTAAGTGTATTTAGGCTGCTATACGTGTACTTAGGTTCACTATATCGTTTGCGTTTTGGTATGTGTGGAGTGTTTGTTTTCTTCACGTTAGTTATTGTTGTAACTTCGACTGTCCCCGCGGCGGGACAGAAATTTCACGCAGAAGCTGTATTTGAATCTAAGAATTAATGCAATCTTTATTGGTTTTGAGTGATTGCCATACAGGACTATTCCACATGTATTCTAAGACATTTCCTGCATATATGTGATTAAATAATTTCGAAACGGGAAATGTAAATCTAGCAAAGTTGTAAAAAGCAGCCACTGCAGATTATTCAACAGCCATGAATCAATGAATTTTGATATGATTTTATGCAATCCTATAAGGTTTTATTCATGCGAATCAATTTTGTATAACAAATTATTTTGGGCAGAAATTAGCAGATAATTTTTTATTGTATGCTGATTCCAGATATCGGCGCATTGCTATATACTTCACAAGAATGATTGATATAAATTCCAGAATTATATAATTATGTCTGCCCTATATTGATATGAAAAAATATATTCATTTCTCAGGGAATATTTTTTTCAATTACAGGCGCAGTGATTTGTCTCAAAATATTTGATGAATTAGAATATTGCGTATATTCTCTTAATGGGTTACGTGTTCTATATATACATGTATATCGAATTTATCAGTTTCTTTTTTGAATGCATGGTCTTGTCTTTCTAAACTTCAATATTATCGTGGGGTATAGTGGCAAATAAAGCAAAGATAAAATGATAATGAAAAAAGTAAACGATAAATAACAGAAATCAAAATATAAATAATCCATGCGTTTCCTCAACTCGTGTTCTAATCTCGGATTAAAGATTCGAAGCCTTTCTGTAATGTAAAAACAAACCCAAATATAGGACTATTAATAATGAGCTAAACACTGAATGGAACCAAACACTACACACATGAATAAAGAACATATATACATATATCCTTAAATTAACGACAATTATTGAAGCACCACTCAATTTACTCGCACATTTTTATCACAAATATTATCAGAACCAATGCAATCACGTACCTCTGTGGTGGAGCTCGCAACAATGACAAAAAGTAAACTTTCATCAACGAAGTTATTATCGGCGAAGAATCAAAACTAAATTGACAAACTTCACAAATCCTATTGCAATCTCGTAAAATATTAATATTGATATTCGCTTGTAGCAGAATAAATTCTATATGATAATATTTTCGAACTTGCGCGCGACACAACTTATTCTACGGACCGTAGCCAGAATATTTCACTTGTGTTTCTGCAAGCCACGGAGCACGCAAACTTTGATAATCTTTAACTCCCAAAAATCACGCTATTATTTCATATAAACATTTCTACACGGAAAGTACCCAAGCATTCAAATGTTAATATGAAAAGGGTAGCGTAATACTAAGGTTTGTTTGGAATTACCCAGCAGTAGCAATTGTCTGCCCAGAGGTTATTATGTTTAATGAAACAACAAATAAATATTAACAGCAAATAATAGGTCTTCATATCACATCAGGACTGCGATATGATGGAAAGCGATAGCACGTAATTAATGGACGATAGTTGGAAGAAGATAGCCTTTAATAAACGATTTGTTAAAGACGATATTATTTGATGTTAACGTAATGTAAACGATTCGAGAACTTCTAGATAATAAAGTGAACAAAATAATTAAGGTATTGGGGTGCCATCTAATTGCTAATATTGCGAGACTATTCATATTTTAGTAATTATGATATAGTTTTGAGCTTAGGCTAACATTTCCAGGAATTAGATGTAATTAGATGTAATTTCGAGTAACACTTCAGCTTCAGTGTTATGCAGCCTTGCTTCTCATTTCACTTCTCATTAATTTCTGTTTCATTTGAGGCGATAGAAGTTTCCAACGAGAACTTCTTGCTAAACCGATGAAGACGCGGCAAGTTCTGAGTCACAATCACAGTCTTCAACTTAAATTCACGTATATACAGCACTCTTTTTCTAAGCATTAATTGGAACGGCAATACATGTAAAATTATCCATCGCAGAGGAGAGTTTTTCTGCGTGCCTGAACTCATTCTTGTAAGGTATTGGTAACCTGCTAGGATGCGCGTTTTATGTTCAAGCTTGACAACCTTTAATTGTAAGTATATTATAGCTAATGTAGGCACGGTGGCAGTATAGGCCTGTCTTGACCGTATTGCTTTGGACGAGAGCGGACAAGCCTTGTTCAGACCGCTCTATTTGAGAAACCTTACTTCAAAAAATAGTTCCTCGTGACGTAATTTCTAGTTATATAATCGCTAGTAAGACTAATCTTTTTGAACCTTAATTCTGTATTAAGTTTGTCTGTTCCCCACTTCGTCTTTGTCCAATAATAAGCCCAGACATCACTGCTTTTCCTTCATCTGAGATTTGGTCTAGTCTATATAACAGCAAATGCCAACAGACCTACATATATGCAAGCCCCCTGCTCTTTTGGGCACTTACAATTCTGGCATAGTAACTTAAATCGATCAAGCTTATCTTTTACAATAATCAGTTCAAATAGAATTTGATATTTCGTCAGCGTATGAATATTTACAAATTAGGCATATGTTATCTCGTTCTTCAAATAAATCCTAATGCAGCCAAGTGCCGACATGGCCTTGGTCAGTCATCAGTCGACATCACTCGGGTGTACAAGCTCATGTCATCTTCCAAAATCAGCACAATCCAGAAACTGCCTGACTGGAGCGTTGAAAAATCGCAACCTTACATCGGAAAGCCCTGACCACCAGAATGAAATGTATAAGACCCACCGTTCTTGGTACGTAAATAAAAATATTTCTATGAAGATTTTATAATGAAAGAATTATAGGTAGACAAGTTCATTTTGTGTAAAGTGATTTCATTCGAATACGAGTTTAAAATTTACATTGAGAGTTGTTGGATTTGATATTAGCGTTGTGAGGCAGCGGGGCATGTTCGTGATACGTTAATTAATATCTAAATATTTATCCTCTATTTGTTCTATAAACCCTTTGGAGATGCGGAGGAGCAGCGACGAGCTTCGTTTAATGCTAGAAGATATTTTGTAATTAAATTTCTTTATGTTGTGTGTGGATGTACAGCCATGATGGCGCTGATCGCAGCGGCAGCCGCGCTGCAAGTTGAAGGCCGCAAAATGTCGCCGCTCTCCTTCGTCCTCGGCATGCAGCGACACGACACTCGTCAGGATCTCACTAAACAACGAGCTCAATATATAGCTAAAGACTTTGTCAACAACGAGCCTGAGCTCACAGATCCGAGGATCGTCAACCGTGGTTATGATGGTATTCAAAATGGTTCAGTTGAAAAAGGAGACTCTAGTAAAATGGTAACCGACAGAAACAATGAAAATGTCAAGGTTATTGGGTCTCAAAAGACACATTGGGACGTCTCAAGAACATACCAACAACTCGGCGAACTCTTCAGTCAGTCGAACGGTGACGGGCTCGGTGCCTTCTACGAACAAACTGCTGATGATATACACTTCGGACTTTACACGACGTGAGTAACATTAATTATATCAAGTATTCTGTAGATGATATTCATATTAACACACGCTCACTTTATATTATCAGAAATTGGTTTTCCCGAACCGCGCAATTATGATCGTTCGGTCATGAACCCTGTCATAACGGCCTGTAAATTGATTATTTACTGTATATCGTCCATATATATATATATAGAATATATTCTGATCGAGTCTAGCAGCCTGATTCCGAAGATATACTGTAGCGGAAGGGTTATGTTTTCTCTTTTTTTTTTCTAAAGTCAATCTTCTAGAACAGATAAAAACTTGCATAGATTGGCACCATTTTTTATTGAACTTTTTATTTTATTGAACTCGTTACAGTTTTCCCAGTCAATATTGCCATACATAAAGCTTGTAATGCTTATTTTCTGTGAAATGACAGCAAGAATCCAGTAGAAGATGAGCGGCTGGTCGCGGCAGACTCAGACTCCCTGACGCAGTCTCACTTCGACGCCAACAAGCAGAGCGTCGTCGTCGTTCACGGTTTCACGGGGAGCTTAAGCGGTTGCCCGTGGATGGTCGACATAAAGGATAGCTTCATCAGGAAGGTTCTTAAATATTACAAAAATTTTTGCTTCTGAAAGCTCTGATAACTAATAATTAATGTGATCAAATGGTACAGTTCGTGTGCCCATAATGACATATAATACAGAGTGCAATAATTTTGAAGAAAATAATCTGAATCTTGTCTGTTGCAAGGACATGAATGTGGTCCTGGTGGACTGGGGGGCGCTGTCAGGCAGCGATCTCATGTCGTACTTCCACGTTGTTGAGTACAACGTCCCGTTCGTGGGCTTACAGCTCGCCGCGCTGCTGCAGGCCCTCAAGGTTTGGTATCGACAGATGTGCACGACTTAAAAAACAGCTGCCAAATGAATACACTGGAGGAGGAGCATAAATTTACGCTCAAAACTTCATCTTTGCTTGAAAGCCACGTGTGAAATATAAGTGATCCAGGTTATATAGAAAAACGTGATGACGTAATGCACACGAAAATTATTATATTGTAATACTTTTTCATCCGACTGTTTTATAGGTCGCATTATGTTATAATGAAGTGTGTAGCACTCGTCGTAAATCCACTGGATTCTAGGGCATTCTGATTTCAATTGAACTTCAAATTAAAAGGTTCAATTAACACCAGCTGATAAAATTAAGGTTATGCGTTTGTAAAATGTAAAATTTTAGACGAAGAATATAAGGATTTGAAATCTCTATAAGTTTACGGGCGCAATAGTAAACATCTAACCGTGCGCTGAAGGCCAATTGCATAAACCATATAAGCTGCATAAGCTGGAACATCACGAGTGTTGCGATCTGGTGTGATTTCAGGGCACAGCTAAATTATTTATTAATATATTAATTCAAGAGAAAAACATAATTACATGGTGCATAACTGAACAGTGGATTAATTTATTGTGATATTTAGTCTCAGTAACGATCAGAACGTGGGGCACAGCAGTCGCGGAGACCGACATTTGTGGAGAAAGCAGGATAGCTGCACCCAGTCTTAATATTGACAATATTATATAGTAATCTCGGATATTTTCACTGTGAAATATAGATTGATATTTATTGGCGTGTGCTCAAAAAATGTACAAAAAATGTAATGAATTAAAAAGGTTGTTTATATTCATGCAATCTCCTTAGATTAATTATAATTCTGGTAATTCAATGAACAAATTATTCACCAGGAAAATGTTGGCTTATCGGAAGACAAACTTCATCTCATCGGCTTCAGCCTCGGTGCCCACGTTTGCGGATTCGCTGGCAAGAATTTTCGCAACATTTCGAGAATCACCGGACTAGATCCTGCAGGTCCGGCGTACCAATCAGCGGACGAGGACCGCAGGCTTTGTGCCTCGGACGCGAACTTCGTGGACATCGTGCACACGGACATGGAGGTGCTTGGGTTCAGCGGCCAGCTCGGCCATGTTGACTTCTTCATGAACGGAGGCCTTGACCAGGGATGCAACATGTCGTGCAGTCACGCGACGGCGTACGAATACTTCAACTCGAGCATCTGGAACATACCCGTGCTGGGCTACCAGTGTGATGACGAAAATGCTTTTGAGGTAAACGCTATCATGAACCTGACTACCAGAGGGATAATTAAAAAAAACCTGAATGTAGTAACTACCATTTCATGAAAATTATAAACCTAACACACACAATTCCTTCATTTTTGACGATAGCTAGGAGCTATTAGGTTATATAATGTTGATAATGAAAATCAAATTAGAAACATTCAAATGAATATTTTTTGATGATGCCTTATATTTTTGCAGAGAGGGGAATGTTTCAATCACCCTTCGAACTATTTTGGCGCCAACGCAAACCCCGACAAGCCTGGAAACTACTACATGATGACCATAGTATGACATCATGACATGCTAGTAACCCATTCTGTTTTCTTTTCTCAAAACATTATTTCTTTGTGCTAACTAAATCAAAACCACACAACAATGTACTGTTTGGTTTCATACTTTACAAGATAGATATTATATATTATAAATTAATTATATTATAAATAGATATTACGATTATGACGAGAAGAAACGGGCTAATTGTTTCGCAGCACGACGACATCGTCGGTACGGGCAAACTAGCCCGCCACTCTCTGGCTGAGGTGCAGCTGCCGGCTGGGCAACACAACGTATCACGGATACGCGTCAGCTTCACGGCGAGCGTGCCTACGGTGACCGGGGGCACTTTCCACGAAAAGAAGTCCATCATGTGAGTGAATTTTGAAATGAATCATTAGAAAAAATGAAATTTATGGTTGAATTTAAACATGTACGAATTTCGATTGTTGAGATGACAGTTTTTAATATTTTCACTCGTTGATTATTTATTTCTGGGTGCATATGATTGATGTGAATGATGGATGCTGTTTGGTCCATAGAGCTCAATTAGGAAGGACTGGATCGGTTTAAAAAACGTTCTGCGCCTTAAAATTTCATTAAAATTAGTCTTGTTCGTTTCTACACTAATTTCTACAATTATCCTACAACGCTGGCTTTACGTACAATGTTACGTGCTTCATGTCTTATTTTGTTGCAGAGTGGATAACAAGGAGACGCTGTCACAAGTGCTGGTGACACCCTTAAACTTAAGTGTGAGAGACGTCACTGTCAAGTTAGGGTTCGATCCTGCCTTTGGAACTGAAATAAAAAAGTCTTTCGTCTTACCATCGATTTCATTCCAGGACATCGTAACTGGCGAGTAAGTACAGAACTTGAGTATTGATTACACTGGAGGTAATGTCTTTAGTTCAGGATGCTAACTTGTTGATTGTTGTGAACATACTAGTAGTGAAAATTTTTACTTAGGATGGCTTGTTTCAGCTTATCAGGCATTCTGGATCATGAAAACTGCGAGGTGCACTTCTCTCATATGCATCAAGTAAAAGCCTATTTAAACGCGTTTATTTTTTTGTGATTTTTGTTGACTGGGTTTTATTTGCCTCGGACTATTTGCTCTTAATATACATTAAACGCGTTGTAATAATTTTTAATGTATTTTCTATTATTTTGCCTTCGCAGGAAATTCTTCGCCTGCAACGTCACTCTGAAGCCTATCCATGGCACGGTCGTGACGCTGCAGGAAGAGCCGTGTGCCGCTCGCTTCTAAACTTTAATAAAATATAATAGGTACATAAAAAAAAGTTAGTCAATGTGCTATCAATATATGCAAATATTGCACTTTCATCAGTCACATCAGATCGGTTCTGAATGGATCTGGAGGCAGCATCTTCTGTTTTAGTATAGCAACTTATTAAAATTTTCTATGAACGGCAGAAAAAACAAGTTATAGGTACAACAATGCTGGTTCTGGCTTAATTCTTTATTCACTGCAATGTTTTTAACGTACACAAAAAGTGACCCGGTGATTTCCTGTATTGATTCAAATATATTATAACATTTTATAAATGTTGTATCGGTAAATAAGACGTTCATTCAGTTTAATTACAGTATAAGCGCAACTTTTATTGAATGACCTAGGGTAGAAAATGCATACTCGCGATACTCGTAGATAAAAAGCCAGTAATTCATGTTTTCTGCAGATTAAGATGTGCACAGAGATCCCCGTTTTAATTGGAGCCTTTTTGCTCTTTTTTTACTTCGTAAGGATGATGTACATGGGATTTTACAATTAAAGAGTTCATGTTGTAATTTAAATCGTCTCATTTAACTATTTTACTTAATAAGAAATCAGCATAGAACAGATTTTTTTGACGTATGTGCAGTACAATTCGGTCTGCTCTAATACAAGTCTAAATACGAGAAAGGGTAGTACAATCTACCAGTGAGACTAAATAGACACAATTTGAAAGTTTAAGCCACGAATTCCGAGGAAAGTTACAAGGAAAGTGTTCGTGACGCAAACGGTCTGGAATATCACGCAACATTAAGCCTATGCGGCCACTTCAGCACGCAACGGCTGACCACCTAAATTGAGTTTCTTGTAATTCCACGGCCGTCGGTGTTACAAAAGACTTATGCGCTTCAGATTTATTATTTTTATTCACTAGAGGTCAACTGATAATTCCCAAAAATATTCCAACTTGCCATGTATCGGCAGGAAGGTAGACCAGTCTCGTGGTGAAACCAGGCACCAAACAAGCAAACACACTTATTTGAAATAGTTCCTCGAATCTATTCAGGACCACAGTTCCCCAAGGATTGGACCAAAATTTGAAATTTAATTTAGAAGACAAATTAAAATTTGTTTCTTACATTATGTGACGAGAGCCACGTGAAAATTGCGTTTGAACAGTTTTTTATTGAAATATCTTACATCAGTTTTAATCTTTTAAATTAGCAGGATTCAAGGTTAAACAATTTTCAGGAATAGTAGATCCCGAGCAACGACTGGCTGACCGAGCCACATATTAGCAGTTGGGCGCGTATCCACGATACTTACCCATCTTCCCGATATGTCTCTCTCCGGGAAAATAATTTTCAACTTAAATTATACGTAAACTATTGAGTGTAGCAACCTGAGGAGGTTTAGTACGCAACAGAGAACATTTTAAAGTTGTCGTACGTGGCGACAGCCATCAGTTCAAGTCATTTTGCGCTCACTTGAACGTATCCTTTTTTGGGAAGAAGGGTTACATTCGACAAACGATACAAAGCCAAGGATTTCTAGAACAAAAGCTATGACATTATGTCCCGGTGCGAGGCAACAAATTATTTCGTCGCCAAATTATCTCGTTTTGGGTAGTAAATATTTTTGTGTTGAATAAATAAGAAATTCAAAATCGATTATCACCCCTGAAGTGTTTCACCGCGAAGGTCCTCGACAGCCACCGAAGCTCTGTGTGCACCACAGGTGAATCAAGTGGAGCCGACACTAATATTATTCCTTCTCGATAGATACTCCCTGATATACCTCAAACTCTCTAACTACCATACAGTTTCAAGTTTGATACAAGTTTAAATTAATGCCATATTGTGGGGCGCTGTGAAAAAGCACCATAAAAATCTTGTACATTTACATTCGTAGCAGTTTAGGTTCATGGTGATCTGTCTCTCGTCTGATGACGAATAACTTTAATTTCTGCCATCATAATGATTTGTAACAAAAAGCCGCGAGTAACAGAAACAATTTCAACTCAGACGCGAAAAATGTTAATATAAAATTATATGAATGATTTTCTGTCGAGCTAAAATTACAGAATGTCCTGTAATAAAAGTAAAGAATAATGTATCTAGAATGTCATTTTCGTTATGATGACATCCAATATAAGCGCTCTTTGTCCTCGGTTGACTTTAAATGGCACCAGGATTAGGAATAGGTGGGTAATGAATCGCCATGGATCCGTGCCAGCCTGGCTTCTGGACACGTAGAAATACGGACCAACCTGGCTTCTAGATACGTAAGGATACGTCCCAGCTGGGCTTTTCGATACGTAGAGATACGGGCCAGCCCGCCAGCTGGGCTTTATACGTACCAGCTGGGCTTTTACTTAGAGCTGGGCTTTTACCAGCTGATACGTACCTGCTGGGCTACGTACCAGCTACGTACCGAGATACGTACCAGCTGGGCTTTTAGACACGTGGAGATACTGTACATGCCAGCCGTAACGTGTTCTTCACTAAAGCATCAAAAGTAAGCAGATATGATCATTTTTGGAGCCCTGTCATTACATGAGGTTCAATTCACGCCTTGTTGGCGCCTGAGACTCTCGCTCTCGTCGCTTTCCACGCGTCCCGACGATCACGCGAGGTTCAGCAGCGCCATCGCCTGCATGCGCGACATTCGAAAGGACGGAGAGTTTGGGGCCCCGCAGCCCACGCGTCAGGACAGTCGCAAAGTTGGTGTCGTCTTCGGTGCAGGTGACAACTTACCTCGAGGCCATCATGGAGTGAAGGGTAAACGTGTGACTGCTAACGAACCTGGAAAATAAATTGCCCATTGAATAAATAATTAATAAAAACGACACTGAAAAAATAGACAAATAATTGAGGAACAGTAAGCAATATATTATGGGTTTACCGACCCAGGTTCGGAGAGTTAAAAGAAGGAAATCGAAGACGATCAACACCATGGATGAATTTCACGCTCCTACCCCTGTCTCTTATACACATCTAGATGTGTATAAGAGACAGAGGAAGAGCCGTGTGCCGCTCGCTTCTAAACTTTAATAAAATATAATAGGTACATAAAAAAAGTTAGTCAATGTGCTNTGATGCTCTGGCAATGGTGAGTGGTGTGATGCTCTGGCAATGGTGAGTGGTGTGATGCTCTGGCAATGGTGAGTGGTGTGATGCTCTGGCAATGCTTCCCTTATGTAGCTTCACTCGTTACCATTACTGTCTGAAAATTCTTACAATTCTAATTAAATATCAGTTTGCAATTTACCTTCACCAAATTACAATAAAGAAGTATATGCATCTCAGGAATAATATTAACATTTTGGCTGGCCTCAAGCTGACATCAATGTTTCAAAACCTCAATCGTTAACGACAACCACGATAAAAAGTGAAGTAATTGATATTTTCACAATGGTTGCATTGTATTCACAGTCAGAGATAACACATAATTGCAAATATTTTCTCACTATTTAATACCAACCGCTATACCCAACATGATAAGTTGGGAACGAATAATTGTTGTAGGTCCTTTATGCACTAACAAATTTTGCGCCATGGTTTTAATGTATTAGCTACAGTTAATGGAAAACATATTACAATATGTTATTAAATTAAGAGTGAAACATTTTATCGCATTGTTGACATGACGGACATGTGAATGACAGCCAGGCAACAGCAGAGCTTTACTGGACTCACCAAAGTAACCAAATGCAAGCCCAATTCTTGCATTGGACGAGATCGCGTGAGTCGAACGATTGGCTGCCGCTCCAATTTTACCGTTCGTTCCTGTTTAAGATAGTCATCTGGGCGCCCGTTATTCAATGAATGGCGCCTTTCACTGTAAAGTTGGCAACACGCAAGTCGATTTAATGGCCAGCAATGGTTAAATAATTACCATATTAGACTAACGAGTTTGCGTCATAGAGAAGCAGGTGAAACTCAATCTGTACAGTCGGAATGACGTGGGAAAAATGTTAACGAATTTCACCGTGAAATGAAATCCAGATTACGCTCCAAATAATTGAACTGCATGACAAATGAACTAGAATTTGTCATTTCGTTTTTAGAATTAATTCCAATATAAAGAATTTTTATTTAATTTTAAAAGAAGAATGGCAATGAATTGTTTACAGCATCTCTGTGAGCAATAATTGACAATCATTTCTCGTCGTGTGTAAAATAGTTAAATATTTTAATATAATTGGTTGTTGCTAAAGCGAACTCGCATGCAGAACCATGAGTGTAAACTCGTATCAATTTTGAACAACATGTTGATGCTTCGTGAAAGGAAAAGTCCTCACCGAACTCTCGAGATAACTCTGGGAAACAAGCACGTGTCGGCAGACACACGATTACGCTTCTTCACTTCCGTCCTGAATTACGCAAGGAACTCATCTCAGCTGCGTGACATGGCGCTCGCTGCCGCGTATCAGCTCTCGTCATGTATCTTGTTGCCATACAACCTTCTCGCATTGTTATCATATTAATACGATATTTCGAGGAATTGAATGCTATTTTAATGGCAACTTTCATCTGATGTTATATTATGATGAATACATTATATGAAAAATAATATACATAGTTAAAAAAATCAAGCAGAGGTTAACAGTGTCTTGAGGCCGATATAAACGCTACGTTTTGATCTGCGCAGTCTTAAAATGGAGTGAAAAGGTTGCAATTTTTAGAGCGTCCACACGGTACAGAGATATTTAATTGTATTTCGCTCAGTTTTGTGTGATATCGTCATGAAGAAGGTACTACTGTGGTAAATTCTGGTATTGTGTTTTGTTAAAAAGAAAAGATTGGAAAGTTTCGGAGGTACCCTGCGTTCTGGGTGGTCGCGGACGTGGCTTCTTCAATGGCAGTTTTTTTTTTCATATTGGATTACTGGAAAAAAATNTGTATGAAAACTGCAATATCACCAATTTACAGTAAACACTTCTCAATGAATCGATTTTTTACAACTACTTCTCTGTTTGCAGTTGCATCGATTGCTTTGCATTTATCCACTGAACTCTCATATACGTATAGGCCTCCGAGAGTCAGCCACTGTCGCCTGACGAATCGAAAATTAGGAACAAAATGAATCGGAAATCAGTGCTACGTACCGTCCACACGCGCTAACTTGTCGGCACAGTTTCAGGAAATCTATGCTCTCAAGCTCAGTCATCAGTGCAACTTTGTAGTCTTTCCGACGGACCCAAAACTGCGCAGATTTCCAGTCTGCACGCAACGTTCTATCTGCAACGTGTTGAACTGTGCAGTCGACAGAAGGTTTTGCAAAGCGTAGCTACTGGACCGGCTTTGAAGTTAAGAAAATGTGCACTTATGTGAACTAAAAACTTTTAAATTATTTCGCACTGCAATTTCCACGAAATCCGAGAACGCAAACAAAATATTTTACCGATAACTATTGATCTATAACCAGACACAACTGCCACCACCGATAACTATTGTCAGGTTTACCAACGTAATTTTAAGCAATAAAAATATTTCTAGGCATCACGAGATTACAGAACACGACCAAGAAAAGAATCGATACACTTTATGAGTGAAGATGTATTAAATACGTGCACGTAATAATTATTTTTATTTTGTTTGCAGATGGTCACGTGTTCGTTTCAAGAAATCCGAGCAAATGATCTTCAAGAAGCCGAGGAACGCCAGTTGCTGCCGTCGCCTCTCGAAGTGGGCATACGAATGCTGGACGAATTTGGCAATACTGTCAGTCAGTCCTTGCAAGGTCTTTTGGGTGTCACTCAAGCAGAAAAACCCCAGAAAATGCCTAAAACTCCTTCCCAATTCCTCCAAACCAACTCTATTGCTGACTCGAGATCTCCTCCGATCGCCTCCACTACTTGGTTGCCAGAATTTCCGACAGCTCACCCGGCGTTAGCTCCTGCCCAACCACCAACCCAAAAAAACTTTTTCTCAACAAATCAATTGAATTCTCCAAGTTTTGTTGAAACGAACCAAGATACATCCACAGCGGTTTTCAACAATGCGAATGGTATTCTCACACAAAACGCTGTTTTGCGACAGTCTCCTCATCTGGATCCTGTGTTACTGTCTAATCCAAGTTCTCAACAAATTTTTTTGTCGTCACAACAGGTAGGTCAGGCTCAGATTACCCACTCGAATGGTAAACCACCGGGTGCACAGAATGGTATTGCCGACGGGTCATCTGCTAAAAATCTCTTGACGTCTTCCTCATCAGCAAATGCAGCACCACAAACTGTGTCACCAGGAGTATTTCCTGACTATATGTTTCAGCTGCAGCCACCTTCTCAGAAAACTCTAGCTCCCGGATTCAACATCCAGCAACCAGTTTTTATCGAAACAGAAAACAATCTTCAGCTTAATTCTGCTGCCATTTCGTTAATTTCAAACCAGCATCACAATTCGTCAGCTTTGGTGTCTCATCCACAGACGGACCATTCGGCATCCGCTTTAACAGGAGAATTCAGCACATTTACTAACGCTCAAATGCCGGGCGTTGCATTAACGATTCCTAATAGCATGCTCGGAGAAAACAGATTGAGAGAGAAAAACAGCCATCTAATATCTACTACGAAAGGAAAGACTGTACTTCAGTCACCTCATTCATTGCATGATCATAGTCATAGTGGCGGAGAACATCAACATAGCCATCTTCATGATCAACATAATGAGCATGTACAGCCTCACATCCACGAAAACGTAGGGTTATTTTCTAAATCTCCTAATATTTTGACCACCGAGCAGTTGTTATCAAAATTATTAGCATCCTCAGATCAAGGAGTTAACATTCCCTCAGAAGCTGTTATTCATCTGAACACAGGTAGCACAGATGAAGATACAGAGGCGTTGTCCTTCAAAGAAATTCCAAAGAGAAAACTTAAACAAAAATTGCATTTTGGAGGTTGGGTAGGAGTGCCCCAGGAAAAAGCATTCCTCAATGAAAATACATTTAAATCGATATCAACTTCAGGCTCTCATCTTGCAAGCGAGTCTAATCCAGCTCAAAATTCAGTGATTCAACATATACCAAAGCTCGAACCGATATTCGTACCTCCAACGCAAATGGTTCCGCCGGATAAAGACCCTAGTGCCTCTTTTGCAGGTTCAATTAAAAATGAGGTATGGGATCCAAATCGCATGAAAACACTGGCATTTAAGCAACATGATAACGTGAGTAATGACAATTCCCCTTCCCATGGGGCAGATTTGTCTTTTCCAGCTAGAAACTCGTTATCCGAAAGCAAATTTTTAAGTGCTATTGAATTTCTACAGAAAGGCTCCACTGTCAAAAATGATGTGAGAGATCAAGCTGCTCATCAAAAGGTTATGACGCGCCTAAGACCTCATGTACAGGGGCAAAATTCTCAATCGATTGTTAACTTTGACCCAGCTCTGTTCGGAGTCCATCAAACTCTGCAGCCACCTGAGCTCGGCAACTCACTCAATCAATTTCGGGCCAGCCTTCAAGATTCACAGGCCAATTTTCTTGGAATTACCCTCGCCGATGAAACTGACGCCAAATCTTTTAATGCCCTGTTGGCGGATGATTCTATAACGCTAGAGCATGATGACGATACAGGAACATTTTCTTTCACTCAGGTTATTGACAACGCCAACCCAGCTCAGGTGGAGGAAGCCCAACAGCTGATCACGGCGATCCCAGCGATAAATATCTCTGAGATGTTACAGTCAGATATCAACTCCACTCATGCATTTGATACTGAATTAATTCTTAAAAGTCTCTTATCATTCCGTAAAAAGCCTCGGCGAATTCAGGATTTCAATCCCCAATCCGATTTCCTTCAAGACTTCCCTAACCACCTATCGCCCTCTGTTCAATTGAATTCCTTCGTCACGCCACCTAGTATCCAATTGGTTGATTTATCAAAACTAAATCATTTCCAAAACAAACAGGGTCCTAAACAGTCATATTTGCAAGACTTAAGCATACCTGCTTTTGAGAAGGCTTCTTCAGGTCCAAATTTAGGCAATGAGTTCGCAATAAACAGAGCGAGGCCTTCAATGTCAAATGAGAGGAGGAAACGACACGAAACCAGGCTCAATAAAGTTAACAACGATTTAAAAAGTTTTTTAGATGTCCAGGATGAGGTATGGAAGATAAATGAGCCTTCAGATTTACCAAGACTTCCATCGATTGGCATGTCGCCTCCCCCGTTGCTAGCCGACACCAACCCTTCGAGAAGTCCTCCAAATTTACAACTTCAGTCTCCCCCAACCAATGATCACATCGGGCTACAAAATTCTTTCCAGACTCTTTCACCTTTAGTTGCGCTTTCTAACTTATTCCAGCCTAACTCATCCCCTCCTGAAAATATCACTACAAACCATAATGACGGAAAACAATTGCTTGTTCCATCTGTAAATTTGGAGCCGCCGATCGAGGAGTCGCGCTTTCGGATTACACCAAAGCCAAGTCATCAGTTTGGAGTTTCTTTGGGTTCACATTTGCACAATGTGCCAACGATAACATCATTGAACTCAGAACACGTGCTGTCCCCAGAAAATTTACCACTACATCAAACTGATTCTCAACCAAACTCTGCTCACACTTTGAATTTGCAAAGTCAAAAAAGAACGGCTGAAAATAACCAGCAAAATCCACTTTTCCAAGAACAGTTAGCAAATTTTCCCACCATAATTGTGTCCACGGGCTCTTCTCAACAGCAGCAGACGTTTGGAAGTAGCCAAAATGCCTTTCAAAGTGCAACCTTCAACCAGGGTCATAATACAATAACTGCTTCGCCATCGTTCGCACAAAATCAATTCAGACTAAACGATATCCAAATTTCAAGTCCAAATAATCATGGTGGTAACAACATTATTGGAACAGAATTAATTTCTCACCAATCGGGCACGCACGGCAGCGCATTTGATTTCTTGCAGAATCCACTGCCATTATTGCAACAACTCCCAGTGTCGTTGATTCAATCGACGACTCCCAGAACCCAGTTTGAACCCGTGTTTCAGAATAGGCCCAGCATTAATCAACCCAACAACGATTTTATAAGGACGTTAACTGGTGTTGGTGGGCAGTTTTCTCATAGCATTAATAGTCAGAAAGCCATTGGAGGAAATTCTATAAGAGTTCATGATTTAGGTACAAATGGAGTTTCTTTCAATAATCAGTTTCAAGTCTCTGGAAATCATCCAGTAGAAAACTTAGAACCAATCGAGACAAATACAGCAAATTCGATTCCTGAACAAGCAAGTACTTTCAATCCTATCCGCTTACAGAATTTTCGGAGTCTTTCTCAACCCTTTGTTCCCTCGGATAGTTTGGAATTTCCTCAAGAAGATCAAACGACTGGTCAAAGCTGGTTCAGAACTCACTCAAATCAGTCGACGATCAGTGGACCGGGAAATTCTAACAGATATTCTCACACTTCTCTTCCAAGATTTGTACCTGTTGGTTCAAACATTGACATCAAAACCCTTCCAAGTTCTTTGCCCGGACTAACGTCGAACACTGTATTAGGAAGGATTGAATCGAACCCTGTGAATCATGAAAACATCACCCCATCTACCTCAATACCGCCATGGTCTCGAAGATTCCGAAACCGTTTCGCCACTACTTTAGCTCCGGCACAAGCAGCTCTACCTCAAAATTCAGAAATCGATTTTGCACCGGGCATCAACGGCAATATTGCCCTAACCCAAGGCCCCGTCACATTCCAACCGCATGTAAACGTTGGTCTCGCATTTACACCCTGGCCGAAAAGACTACAAACGACTTCATCGACGACGACCACGGCAAGTCCACCAGTTACCTCATCACAGACCAGTAACTTGAGGTCGGATATTTTATGGCCATCATTCAGGGAAAGTTTCGCTCAAAGACCAACAATAACGACTAAAACTGTACCGCAACCGTCATCCTTAAAGCCTGAAACGACTACAACTCGACACTCAATTTTCGACGCTTGGTTGAGGGCGTACCAGACAACAACAACTCAGGCCCCTGCTGCTGAAGAACTAATCGAGTCCCATGTGAGTGACGTGCAAGTTCAAAACGGCAACGCTCAGTTCAAAAGCATCGATCAGTTTCAACCACAATTTCAAACGCAGAGGCGTAAGCGGCGGATCCGTAAAAAGCCACTTTCAAGACCTGAGGTTCCTGAATATATGGCTCAGGAGACAATCGTGAGACCGGTCACCGTAACTCATCTTGAGAACACAACGAAAGAGGAGTTGGAGACTGCTGCATTACCTGAAATATTATCAACGACTATCACCGCTGCACCGTTGCTTGAGGAAGAGGCAGAAATTTCGGCGTCGTCTAAAATCCGCGAAAAAAATATGTCTGATTCAACTGAAACGATGTTGAACGAAGATTTTGCTGTCGTTAGTACCAGTATTGATGATTGACCGAACTCACGCCTGATCTTCCGCAAGATTTTTCGTATTAAATAGCTGACATATTCATGATATTTATAACTTTGTAAAAAATAGCACACCTTTTCTTTAGCTCTGAGATTAAGTTGTGTTTTTTCAAGTATTGACTCTAGTATAGGAAGAGGTATGAATGGAAGACATTTCCTGCAATAAATATTGACCATAGAAGCTACATTAAATGTTGAAGAATATTATTATCTTTTAAAGTAAGAGAAGATTATTATGGGCAGAAATTGCTATAATCTTGTAGAAAATTGTTTTTTTTCTAGAAGAATTAAAAAAGTTTCTGATGTCATAAGTTATTTAAAATACGCATTAAATTTATTATCATATGTTTCTAGGCATGCGAGTCAAAATTACACTTGGAAATGGAGCGTGTTTACATATCCTGATGTACGTATATTGAACAAGGGATAAAGAACGTAAATAGTGTCCACAAAATCGAGAAGATTTGCCTTCATGACAACACGTTTTTATTGGTACGAATGTTTGACCATCATCTAGCCTCCAGACAATTCATCAGAAAACAGTGTACCAACAGAATTTAAGCTGATAGTACAAAAGTTTGCAGCAATAGGTTGACACGAATATTGCTAAAATGTTCTAGCAAAAATTATTGAAAAACTCCCACTGACCAAATTTCTGTTATCGACAAATGTTTGCTTGGTGATCTATTTTTTGATTTAAGTTGGTTCAGTAGTCATGGTTATTTGAGAGGCAGATCGTTTTGAGATTAATATGAATTTTACTGAAATTGCCGAAAGAATGTTTAAGAATTCGAACGATTTACAAAGAGCTTTATAGTTTATTGATCTTTATAGGCATTGATCTATAGAACTCAGCTACGAACTTACGAGACGTAACATTTATCATGGAAAAATACAGTGATGTGAATTAGCAAAGAATCTACAACCATTTCATCTCAATAAGAGTGAGAAGCAAATATCAGGAAACAGCTTGCACGGCTCCCAGGTGGCTACGATAAGCGGTCGATGCCAGGCCGCTGCTGCGAACGATCGCTAGTTTCCTTGTATCCATTATAGGCTTCACCAGGGCAGTCATTGTCATTCCAGAAGAGCACTTGTTAGGGGTGGTTATAATATTAGTAAAATTTGAGCTTTTTAAGATTCGCCTAAGACTTTCTAGATCAGCATAAAAAACATGCGACAGCAATCAATGTTTTTGAATTTTTTATTTAAACTTCTGCATCGGTTGCAAACAATCCAGGGGCCATACTTTCAAAATTTGCTAAGTTAACGTAAGTACTTACGCTCTATTTTCTTGTCCATGATTGGTGGATTTTGCTTGAAAGGCAGTCAATGATTGGCTGATGAACTTACGATCTCTTAACTTTTTTTGAAAGTATAGGCCCAGATGTTATTCACATAAGTGGAAGCAGAAAATGCAGAATTCAAACTTAAATTGAAATATTTTTTCTATGGATGAAATTTTAAACTGAATCCTATATTGGAATGTGATAGACCGGTGCAACAGTGAATATAATGAAGCACGTAATAACTTGATTAAGGTGAGTGTCAGCATATTTATGGCCTCTTCCTCTCATATCAGATTGATGGAACGTTTGATTCATTGCCAGCCCGGAGACAAGTTAGGTTAGTTGAGGCAATGAGTGCGATATTCAATGATTTTTGTGAGGAAAAAGTGTAATGAAACGGAAATAGGGAAATTGAGTGCGATGTTCAACAAACCTTTTAGGTTTTCTCGTTGAAGCTTCTTGCACCATGCTTATTTTATGAAACGTCACTAGTTCGCCAACATTACACATTTGGCTACAATAAATCCCTTCCGTACGAAGACTCCACCGTAACTCTAATTAACTACGAAAAACATTTTCAACGGCACTGAAGTATCAATATGGTGGCGACTAAGAGATAGTTTTGTTAGTACAGTTTACACTGGAGGAAAAGAGGCGCTATCATCATCATGGAGCGCTAAAAAAGCCTCACGTCCCATTAGCAATCGCAGTGAAACAATTTGAGTGAGGTTTTAAATATATAAATTACATACATAATTTCTTCATAGTTCACGGTCCGTAAAATTCTATCAGCAGTAACTTTGTTATAAATTTAAACACTGGGAACTCAAAATAGTTTAAAACAACTGCTTGCGGTTCAAATGAATGCAATTACCGTAGAGAAGACATTATAGACTGGGTTGGTTACTACCTATATTGAGTTGAATATGCTATACCTATAGAGGGCATACTATTACTAATACTATAGTGGGCAGAATATGCTATACCTATAGACTGGGTTGGTTACTACCTAGGCAATATGCTCACTTTTACTGCATATCTTTATGTAACATTCACAATGTATTTATTATTCTAGAGTTTTGGCCGAATCAAAATGACTGAAAAAATTTCATTATTTATAGCAAATTACACTTCTCTGGCTCATTGGCATAAAAATCTTAATTGTTATCGTATTTGTGCGACAATAGAGCTGGTGGAAGGTCCTGAGGGGAAGCAGCTGAAAGAAGTTGTAGAAGCTGCAGACAGCGAATTGGCACCTCGAATAGATCCCTGCGCCGCCATCGGACACATACCCGCTCAATTCGACAAGCATGAAATAGACAAGCATATAAAAAATGAAGTCGTAAGTCATAAATACAAATTTCTCATTTATGAATATGTTTATGGTGAACGAATGGGTGAACCTTCTTCTAAATTCAAATATCTTCATATTTTAATTTTTTAGAATTTCTTAGCACTTGAAAATACAGGGTGATTCATGGAAACGTCCAGTTTTTTATTTCGCTGCAAGCAGCAAGATGTTGAAGGAAAGGAGCGGGGAGTATTTGATATGAAAGGCAAGGTCATGACGATTGGTGTTCCGCTTAGTTAATTCCACTATGCATTGGACAAGTGAGCAGCGTGCGTTTGCTGTCGAAGCGTACTTTTCTAATGGCCGTACGCTACTCGCTACATAACATGCATTCCGTACACAGTTCCGTATTCGTCCTTCAGGTCGGGGTCTTGATCGGAAGTAGATTATTTCGTGCTTAAAGCCAAGTTATACCCTTGAATCTAAGCCATCGCCAACATACCCGTCAATATGCTTCAGGAAGTTGAACGGAGCTTCACAAATCGACTAACTGAATGCATTAACAATGGAACTGTTATTTGTCCCATGTCATCTTTAAAACTAAGTGATACAAAAATTCAGGTAATGTCTGTTTTGATAAAATTTATATTGTAATGATATCTTTACCAGATTTTTTTTATTGAGGTTCCATATCAGGAAATTTCCGTGAATCACCCTGTATCAAGGACTGGAAAACTTCGGATGTTCCTTTTTGCTTGTGATTGAAGGTAGATGCAAATACTCATAATCAATAACACAAATGGTATTTTTAAATGACTATTTACACAATTCCACTCAACACGGGGAAAACTGGGTACGAATAATTTTCACCATCTTTTTATTATGTACTACCACACAGATTTACCTTCTAACTAAGAAAGTAATTCGGGGAGAAATTCTTATTACGAAGAATTTCGACTTTCGTTTCGCACTTTAAAAAATATATAAAAAAATATAACTCAGTACTCACTGCAGTGAGTGACAGAGAGCGCATTTTCTCGTCGACGAAAACCTGAGGTCACGGACGGACGGACAGACAGACAGACAGGCAGACAGACAGACGGACAGACGGACATGGCGAGCACAATAGTGCATTTTTCCATAAATGAGAAAATGCGCTAAAAATTGTCGCACCTTAATTTGGATTATCATCCATGCATCGTCATGACCCAGGCCCACCACAGCACCGCAGCCATTGAGGACGCAGGCAGCGCAGCGCAGGCGGTGCGTCGTGGCGTGCCAAGGAGCGGCGTGGCAGCGTTCCTGTTCCATCACCTGCACTTGGCGCTGGCGTCGCCTTCGCTCTTCAGGGTGCCTTTCCTGGTGCAGAAACACAGCAACAACAACGGATGTGAGGAGCTCTTCGACTTGCACGAATATCTTCATCCTATCTTAGTTCGACAAATATTGGATAGACAATAAGCAATGAAAAATTAACATTATATTCATATTTTAGTGCCTAATTTCTATTTTAGTGCGTAAAGACTAGAAGAAAACGAAAAGTTGGCATTTCAGTAGTCAATGCAACATTACAATAAGGAATAATTTAAAATGTCATGTCATATTTTATTTCTCACCAGCGGCGTTTTTCTTGGTGTACATCATCGTCGTGCTGCTCGTAGGAGTGCCGCTGTACGTTCTAGAGGTCGTCATGGCCCAGTACTCATCACTTGGTCCCATCCACGTCTACCGCTGTCTGCCTCTCTTCACAGGTCGCGTGGGAGCTGCAGAAAAATAAACAATATGCTTCTTTAATTAGAAAACCGTTAAATTGTAAATTATATTAAATAAACTTGAGTAGAACCATCGACAAATATCGAGAACATTAACAAAAATAAGTCTAAAATTGGATTGAATCTACGATTTCATTAAAGCCCCACGATTGGACAATAAAAAGTAATACTTCCTATTGAAAATAAGGTACTTAACATAATTTTCATGTTGGCAGGAGTGGGCGTCGGCATGCTAGTGACATGCTTCCTAATGACGATGTACTGCAGCGTAGTGATCAGTTGGAGCACAGTCTACATCACTCAGAGTTTCTACAACCCAATACCTTGGAGCCACTGCCCTACCAGCCGGCCTGCCGAGTGCACCAACATTACGACGTCTCCATCCATAGAACAGGAGCCACAGTCTGGAGTGCTTGCAATGGTCAACGAACTGAACGGCACTTCTAGTCATCTTGATGCTGCCATCATAAAGGCGCGCTACATACCACCCGATTATTACTTTATGTATGTCCATTATTATTTTTACAAGTATGTTCGTTGGCAATGAGACCTTTCTTTCATAGCGTACTTTGTTGTATGTTATAAAGTTTTATTTTCTACCTAATTTTCAATTTTGGTATTGTGGCAAATCGTTTGATGAGTTGAAGTTGATATAAGCTCATGCCAAGTTTATTTCTACAACACCATTCTTAGAATAGGCCACCATTCCATATTTTTATGATCTTTATCAAATTTATGAGCACAAAATTCAATAAACAGTCGATTTATTAGCGCATGACTGAATAAAAAATATTCAGGTGTAATATAATTTTTTTGCACCTTTAGAATTATAAAGCTCCTTTCCGGGTTCTGCATTCAGGACAACGGTATCCAACTCGCTGTACAATGAAGCAGCAATGACTTTCGGCATCGAGTTACCTTTCCTGATTCTGCTGGTGTGGATTGTCGTATTTCTGTGCATTATTGCTCGCCGAAGATGGCAGTCTGGTATTCCGTCATGGTGCGTGGCCGTCGTATTTTTGGTTACTCTAACCATCATGTTTTTGGCGGGATTGAATTTGAAGGAAGGAGACCGAGGAATTCATCGAGCGTTTGGCTTCAACGTCACCTTCACTGCCAGCGAGCTCAAGCACCCCACGATATGGATGGATGCCCTGGGACAGGTACCGATCTATATTACCGCTCTATATTCTATGTAATGTGCAATTTATATAAAAGTTCATTATAAGTATATTTTCTGCAAATAATTTATGTTGGGCTCAATTATAAATGCAATCAATCAGATTAAATCAAAAACATTGGCTCTAGCATGGGATGAGAATCAACCATGCATAAATTAATAAAATAAATAAATAAAAAGCCTACTCTTCATTCATACTTTTTTCCGAAATGTTATTCAAGCATTTATGTATTTTTTACCATAAAATTTACTTATCTTTATTTATCATCACAGGTATTCTGGTCCCTGGGAGCAGCCATTGGTCTACACATTATGAGTTCGAGCCATAACGAATACAGGGACTCGGTGAGGCCTGAATTTCCTTCTTAATTTATAACTTATGAATGAACATTGCGGGGCTGATCGCTTGCATAAGATACGAATCATGAAAAGTTTTCATTTATAAGTTTAATTTGCCTAGAATTCGCAAGTTTAGCGGAATATTTGTTGTCATTAGGTTTGCATTGATCCAATGCAAATTCCAATGCATTGCTCCGATGCTTGAGCTTGCAAGTGATGCTTGAAGAAATCATAGTTAAAATAAAGAGAACAATAAAATGATTAACATTCGACAGCCTACTGAATTATTTTCAGAAAGCTTAAGTTATTCGGTAAGAACAACTCAATCTTTTGTTTGGAGTTCATCTGAATAGTGTTGATTCATTTTATGATTGATAGCATGTCACCGCTCTATAGGTTCCACTTGAATATCAGGCCGGATATATCACTTTTTTTCCTCTATAATTCATATAATACACATTTGTTCTCGGTCTTCAGATCGTCATGAACTGCGCAGCAGCGTCTATCACCAACTTAATCGTAGCGTTAGGAATAACGTTGGCCCTCTTCCCATACGTTGGTGAACTGTTTGCAAGTCCTGCGGTCGCTGCCAGTGAGTCAAGAATTCTGTTTCACTAAACACTAACTTCTTATACATTAAATTTGAATTACGACCAATTTTTTATGTTTTGAACAATTTCTTAATAATCATTCACCGTTTTCTTCCGTTAGGTTAGGGGAAAACCGATGCTACTGATATTCGTTATATTCATACTTTTCGTTTGATTGGATTTGAATCTTTATTTGCTTCCACATTATGAGACTTGATGAACCAATTCGTGTATTTACAAACTGAAATCTCTATCCCAGACCCAGGATTCTTCTTCGTCTTATCCTCCCTTGCGATGACGAAGTTAGGGTTGCCGGAAGTCTCATCGTTTGTGTTTTATTGTTGCTTCAACATACTGATGACTCATCACGTAGTTAGTCTCGCTGATACAGTCCTCTGCAGCCTAGCTGAGCTTCTCAAGATCAGATGGAGGAGGGGACTGCGCAGAATTTTGCTGGGGGCGGCAGTGTGCTTCTGTGGCTTCGTCTTGAGTCTTCCTTTCGGCAGTTCGGTAATTCTTTATAGAGATTTTTTTTAAATTACCGCTCGGCAGTTAATGACAATGACATCAATTGGCGGAGAATGTGCTAAAAATTTTTGTAAAGTTGTAATCAATATGTTACGCTTGTACAAATTATCTGACCTGAGGAAATAGTTCGTGAACAAGAGGTCACGGTTTTGTCTAATTTTCAGGACGGTATTTACCTGCTGACTTGCCTGGACGCTTACCTACCGTGGGTCTCTGGTGGGGTGTTCGCCGTGTTGGAAATCACGGCCTTCGCCCACCTCTACGGCGTCGACAAGATCGCGCTGCACTTCAAAGACATGAGCCAATCAAAGACATCTTTTACTAACTACTGGAAGTTTATTCTGCTGCCTGCTCTCGTGGTGAGGTCCATCAGCGTGGTGAACTTAGACTAAACTCATTTGATTACGGCATGAGTCAGCTGCACTCGTAAAACTTATAATTTGATTCAACATCAAACTGGTATCGTATCAAAGCTGAAAAAATAAAAGCTTCGACTCATTGCAATCATTTTATTTTCAATCGAAATGAAATTGTGATCTTTCTTCTATTTTTTATCCTGTAATTCTATGAATCGTCTATAGATAACACCAACTTGATGAGGCAGATTGTGCAATTATGGGCGTACGTAGAGGGAGTGTCCGATCCTCTGTATTGGATCGACACGCCCACGGGACGCGAACAACTTCACAGGAACGTCGGCCTGGGGCTCTCCTTGCTACCGTTGGTCGTAGCCGTCCTCGCTACCATCGGTGTACTCTTCATTTTGAAGGTACGCGGTGACTGATCACTTACACCTCTAGAGAGGGGACACTATTATGACAATCAAATTTCGTTGTACATTTATTCTTGATAAATTTTTTCTCTCTGCTGAGCTTATGATACTCGTATTTTCTATAGTCCAAAGCTTTCGGTATCCTGGCACGAGCGTAAAATGATTGATCAATTAATTATGTATACTATTTTTAATGTATGACTCATTCAACAGAACCCCTGACTACTTTATGTTCACTATTATGCCTGTATACATTTGTCATTTACTCATCATAAAAACTTGCACCATTGTGTCTCTTTGGCATCCTAAGAATTCGATAATTATTTTATATTGGCTATAAATTCTACTGATTATCATCAAGGAATTAACGCCGTTTCATTTTGGTAGCGCGACAACCTGCCGCTGCTGCAGCCTCTTCCCACGTGGGGGCCCGCGGTGGTGCAACACAGGAAGCTGTACACGCAAGATGTGATGAGGGCCTCGCAGCGTGTGCCGTGGCTTGTTATGCAGGTGATGTACCATAACCTTACACCATTCTGAGAGAAGCTGTACTCACAAGATGTGATGAGGGCCTCGCAGCGTGTAGCCTCTGATGCAGGTTGCACCAAGACCTCACAAAGACCATGACTGACAGAAGAATGACTTTTGAACTTGTCGCATGTGTTATATGCTTTTGCTTTTGTACTTGAGAGTTGAAGACGCATGAGACTTGCACATAGTCGTCTTCGTGGACATACTATTCATTTATAATAGTCAACGTATAATAGACGGAAGTGAATTTACTTCAACCTATATTTCAGAGTCACGGCGACCTACTGACGGAATCCAGCAGGAGTGATTGGATTCCTGTAGGATATTCGTACATCCCCCAGAGCGCGTCCTACGTTCTGCTCTCGTCAAGCTACCTCGAGGACATGGAAGAGTCGGGCCGGAAAAATATAGTGCATAATTTTTTGGTGAGAATTCAAAACGAGATTGAGTACACATAGTGCACATATTCTGATAATTTTTTGCGATTTGTTTAAACTCAAATTTAGGCTCAATTTGCTAATAAGATTGCATAGGTTATTGGTCAGCTTAAGGAGGTATATATGTTCTTCTAAACGTGTCAAAAATTTGTGTCGGGATTGTTAAAGTGCTGTAAAATTATTATAAATTCAAATTCGTAACTTCTATTTTCTGTGTCATTCTGTGTAACTTTTTAATTATTAAAATTAGAGATCATAGAAACACTAGTATAAAAAAGGAAACTAAAAATAAAAGCTAAGTGCATGAAATATGCATAGTATCTCTATTCTACGGTATCTATTTTATTAGAAGAAAATAAATATCATTAAATTATAAACAAAGTTAGCTAGTCTTCCCGTTAAATTCTGCCCAGCAAATTACGCTTGCCCTGAATGTTCCAGAAACTCCGAAACCAAATGAAGCAGCAATTGCAGGACGCAGACAAAAAAGAAAGCTGCTGCTGTTGTTGTTCAAACAACCGGCACCCCTATTCCAAGAAAAGGAAGGCTAGAAAGAGGAATCAAAACAATATAAACGACAGCACCGCGCAACATCAAAAAGGAGTTGAGACTCAGAGAGAGAAAAGAAATGATGCCATAATGGAAATAGAGGAACCCAGTTGTTTTCAGCCTCAGACAAGAGTAATAATCTCGAATGAGTGCTCGACAGCAAGCGTTTTGCGATCAAAACCAACGGGCCCATCGAGAGAAAACTTCATGACTGCTGAGTCAGAAATAAGATTAGGAAATAATGTGATGCTTCCTGAGTCAGGTACTCATCATCTTGAATTAGAGAAAATTTTAATGGAAGACGAGGAACCTTTGGATGAAGAAGCCGAGACCAGGACGTGCGATGAAATAGCAATAATGTGCCAGACCAACAACAGCAATCAAAGCAAAGTGCGCAAGACATCGGAGGAGGAATTCGAATTAGTTAGCGGCTTAAAATTAGCGTCTGCAAGGACGTCTCAGGCCAGACGTAGAAATGGAGTTGGGCTGCCATTACCGGATACGAGTCTTCTACCCACCCGACCTCAAATGGAGATGTACTCATCGGCTCAGTTGGCTTGATATCTGCAGTAGGATGATAATTTTTTTCGCCATCGTGCTCTTATTTTCATGCGATATAATTAAGATAGCATAATAATATAAGGTTTCAGATAGCATAATAATAATATAAGGTCTTAGGTATATTGCTACTCTTTCATCATGTCGTGCAGACGTGTGCTTTCAAGATACTTGGAGAATGTTACTGCATGATCACATTTGTGTGCTCTATTTGGCTGGAGTTTTTTTTGTAGTTCATGTTATATTTATTTTATCGTAATTGTAGTCGTCAACCTATCCATTTACTTCTATTCATATGCAATTGTCGTCGTTTTGACACCAAAATGCAGTGAATGCATTATCTGGCGAGAGTAGGTTAATAACTACGTCGATAATTCAGTATACGTGACTTATTACCCCATGTAAACACTACCGGCATGTTTAGACGGCATGACTCACAGCCGCTGTGAACTCTTTGAGATCTATTGATAACTATCTATTGATAACTAACAACAACATAGATTGATAACAATCTATGGATAACTAACACGTTTACCTAGATTGCTTAATCTTCACTGTAATTATAAGTTTTATTCGTTCAAAGGATGAAATGAACGTACATAATTTTATGATTAATATTCAAATGAATCATAAAAATTATGAATAATCCATAAAAAGGGTTATGTATAAGTTAGAACTCTTAGATCGAAGATGAAAATGATATGGTTCGGCTGGGACCAACCGTTGGCGTTGTCGGGGCTTGTTCGTCATGAATACAAGTATTCGTAAAGTGGCCGGCCAACGAGACTGGAAGGAACTCTGGGGTCACATACGTGGACCCAGCGGAGGAGCGCAGTACAGGTGGATACGCTGGAACTTTTTACATACAACGCTCGGCACTTAGAAGAAACATCCAGTCGTGCAACAATTCGTAGTCATTCAACTTGCAAGAACGATCATCCAGGCGGAAGGCTCAGCCGGTGACAGGACGATAACAGAGGCTGGTCCTCTGGGCCTGCCGTACACGGTTGACGCTGCCGGCCATGGTTCGAAGACAAAGAGAAGTTGGTTCCCGTCAAAGTTATCTTGACGGGAAAATAACTGGTGGACTGCGGCGCCGGAGGTTAATCCAGAGGCCTGTCTCGACAGAACACCACACGGCAGCCGTGTTCAGACATGCCCGTTCAGAAAGGCGACTCCATTGAGAGCAAAATAATCCAAGTTCACGTTCAACGTGAGCTCTGAGTAATGAGTCGGAAAGAAGGAAAATGAGCGACTCAGTCAGCAGAAAGTCAGGCCGCTACATTACAAGTTATAATATCCAGCTACATATCGACAAGTGTTCTTTGAAACTCTTAGATTAGCTCAAACAATAATTGTGGGAAGCGAAAAATATAATGAATGAACTTAAGAAGTAAAATATGATGATATAAAAATGAACGAAGCACTCATCGAAAACTCTTCTAAGAATTGTTGTAAGAATTGTGGCACAATAATTAACGTGTAGATCAAGCTTCGCCTGAAATTTCAATTATTACTAAATCATTATCTAAATTAAATAACTACGTCTGTCACGATAAAGAAAACTAAGCGTGCGAGGAAGCTCACCGCCTGCCCCGTTGGGCACGGCGCCAAAGAACCCCACAAATTGCTTGCTAACCTCAGTGCGGGTTAACCGTCGTGGCGCATGCGTGTACGAGTGTACGACGCTCAGTTGTGCCTCAATTTACTTCGAAAAAGCTTGCCGCTTCTTATATCAGTTCACCCAAACACCAGTTATGCAGTAATAAGACAGTGTATATTCATAAAACTAAAAATTACGTGTCAAAGTGAGTAGGAAGTCATCTAGACTAGGATTCCTGACCCCAAAATTGTTCAATTATGTGTTTTACATTCGTCAATGTACGGAGTGACAGATAACTGTTCACAATGGGTTCCATTTTATGCCCATTTTGTCATCAAGGATCGTGGAAAGATTTGCAAGAATTTAAAAAGAGGCTGGAGTCCGTTTTAACCTGTCCTCTCAGTTGCTTAGTTTGTAGTCAGACAGTTCTTGGACTGACTGAACTACACGCCCATCTCTGCCAACACCAAGTCACCGTGCAGAATATCGCACTACAACAGAACGACTCGCCCGAATCTTATAATTTCAATAGTGTTGAAACTTTAAACTTTAGCTCGTACTCCGGCCAATATATAGAGGGTGTAAGTGTCGCGGGGTTTAAAGACATCCCGCAGAGTAGCGACGGGATTCTTCCGTTTGAAAAACTTGATTTGAAAGATAAAAGCCCGCGTAGCTCATGGATATTACCTGTAGCGACATCGTCGATTTTAGCTGGAAACCATTCATCTATAAATGACCCGCAGACTTCAAGCCGATCATTGTTACAGGAGAACAGACCTTTCTTACACAACTCTTCCCCAGGCAGCACTAGCGAACAATTCAGCTGCAACGAATGCGGGCTACTGTTTTGTTCAGAGCATTTCTTGAAGTGGCATAAGGACATAATCCATAAACATTCCGATGACTTCGAAGTATGTTGTAAGTTGTGTGAAAGTAAATTCAAAGACCTAGAATCGTACCGAAATCATGTGCGTCTAAGCCACAACGAACAGAGGTACATGTGTGAGCAGTGTCCAAAACTCTTCAAGCTAAAAGGGAGTTTGGTCGTTCACAAGAGGATGTATCACGATGGCACTCCGAGTTCCTGTAGATTTTGTCATAAAAAATTCTCGAGCGACACAAGACGTGATTTCCACGAGCGTCGACATCACGCCAACGGTGGTAAGGCTACTATTAAAGGAAAATTTTCTCAGGATGGAGAAAGGACTCCATCACCCAAGAAAGTAAATACTGTTTCCGCTGGCAGTCTACAGAATGCGCGACGAAATCTCGATAACCTAATGGAGAAAAACCAAATTCATTACGCACAAGTCACAGTTGTAAATCCTCCAAATTGTTCAGACAACGCTTCACAATTGATACCAACAGCCATAATTTCCATGGCTCAAGACTGCAACTTACAGCAACTGATTTCTTACGCTTCTCCTGCGGATAAATTTTATAGTAATAACAAAGAACTTCCCGTTCGTGAGGCGATTAAAAACATAAGCGTCACCCAAAATACGCTTAGATCCTCCGACACTCAACCCGGACATTTCAAATACGACTCGCAAGATTTTTCGAAATCATGCCAGAACATAGAAAAGTGTGCTGTTAACAAGTCACCAGGTAATAACGACTTCTTTGGAAGCAATTGTTCATTTTGGCCTTCTTCTCTTAGCTCAAGGGTCAGCTCGTCTAACCAATTCTTAGCTGTACGTTTAGGCTCGGCAAATAATTCCAATGAAATAAATTCATCAGTTCTTAAAACAACAAGCGTAACATCGAGCATTAAAAGAGTGGCAAGTGTTAATGATTTAGCTGACACGTTACAGGTCAAATCTTCCTTAATCAAATCACCAGTTAGGACTGCGAGCATGCAAAAGTGGAACAGCGTACCTGACGTCGCAGCTTCTGAGGCGACCAAAATAACTCGTCCTATCCCACTTGATGCATCCTATGACTCACCAGCAAGCCCTCCATGTGGTAGGAGCGAAATCAAACAATTAACCTCCAATATTGACGATGGCTCTCAATGCATCGCTTCGCATTTTAGTGATAACTCATTTCTACCGATAGAGACTTGCTTTCGGTACCCTGCCAGCAACGAAGACGACAGTCAAATCAACTTCAGTCAACAAAGCACTCCAAGCCAAGCAAGCTGTTCTATGAATTCAAATGAAATTCAGAGAAATTTTGAGTCCACCAATCTTAATGATAAGGTACGCCTGACTCTCAAGTGTTTTTTTTTATAAAAAGCTGTAAAAATTTGCTAGTTTTTTGATGTTAGCAATTGCGACTATAAAATAAATTAATAACGAATACATACATACGGCTTACTAGAAATTTTCTTACTTTTTAACTTCACTCACTCATGAACCTGACATAAATAACTCGCTTATTTCACATGAACTTGATTTCAATATCCTAACAATTTTTAAGTTATCCTTACCGTTTTGGATGTGCAATTACCTTTTGTTGCAGCAGGTTGGCTTGCCAGCGTTGCTTGGGTTCGAAGGGAAGCAGTGGGAGTGCGAAGTGTGCAAGAAATGTTTCACTACAAAATACTTCCTCAAGAAACACAAACGCCTTCACACGGGTGAGACTCCCTACAGCTGCTCCACGTGCGGCAAGACCTTCACGTTCCAACAAAGTTACCACAAACACTTGCTCTACCACTCCGACGAGAAGCCTCATGTCTGTACCTTCTGTGGTCGCGCCTTCAAGGAAATGTCTACTCTACACAATCACGTTCGTATTCACACTGGAGAGAAACCGTTCGTCTGCGAAACATGCGGTTAGTGATAGTTAGATTAATGATATGGATTCTATTAAAGCCATGAATGGCATTCTTGTCAAAAAGATAAAAGTGTGAGCTTATTGATTATTATTTTTTCCATAAACTCTAATAAAATTTCCAGTAATCATGTTGACTTCCTTGTCACGGCAGGAAAAGCATTTCGACAACGCGTGTCGTACTTGGTCCACCAACGCATACACACCGGCGTCTTACCGTACACATGTCAGGGATGTAACAAGTCTTTTCGTTATAAGGTGAATTTAACCCTTACAACGAAGCTTATTTTAAGTTCAGGACCTTATTTTAAATTCTAAATTAGTATACCAGGTTATTTTCCAAATCCCTAAATAGTTTTTGACCAATGTCCATACTTTTTGGTAATTGAAAATTGGGGACATTACCCAGAATCAGCCTTGGAAGCATTCTATTTTTAGATTAGTTTTTTTCTATACTTAATGTACGAGACATTATCAATGTGTTCTCCAATGCCCGCATGTCCGTGCGCGCCACTGTTGATGGGTTTTTTCTTCAACAATGAAGTACCCACCGGACTATTATTAATTAATGAATGAGACTTTAGTTTTAAAATTGACGAAATATTCTTATTATTTTTTTTTGTTTCCAATAGGTCAGTTTACGGTCGCACAAATGTGAGGAAGTCAACGATGGAACTCCTTCACCATCAATAGATCATGCACTTCCTGCCCCCCTTCATCCAAGTACTAGTGATGAGACCTCAATGATGGAGGTGTCCTTTGAACGGGACCAAAGTTTTAACCAAAATGAAGAGGAAACGAATAGAAATCAGAACGGAGAAGCCACAACTACTAGAAACATTTTTGTATTGGAAACTTGCGGCAACTTCTCAGAAAACTGGACCTCTCAAAGACCAGGAAACCATGATGTTACTGAAACTCATGAATTAATGACAAACTCTTTCAAGCCTACTAAAACAAATCAAAAGACTTTCGAGAGAACAGTTGAGTCATCTGAGATTTTTACTAATGCCATAAAGGTAGGACAGGTATCATCTGCTTCAGGCAACCCAACACTAATCAACGCATCATATGTTGCAGTAAGAGACAGCAATGAAGTACACGATAGAAAATTTAGGGCCAGAAGCAATGATCCGAATCAGTCTAATTTATTTAGTGAGTCATTGTCTTTACAGGGCTCATGTGAGTCAGCTTCCAAAATTGATATACCTTCGACCAAGTGTGGGAACGCGCAAGAACGGAATCTTTTGCCTAGTTCACATTTCGGGAGCTACCTTTCTGCAGAATTTGGAAACGAACCGAGAAAAGGAAGAGTTGGCAGCCATCCTAGTAACTCTTCCAGTACTTCGGATTGGAACGAAGAAACTCGGAATCAAAATTTGGTTTCGCACTGCAGTGAAGATCCAGTGACCCTAACTTTATCCTCACCCGCATCTGATTCCGATGGGGAAATGGACGGCGAGATGTTCTTCAAGGCATTTTTTACGTGAATATTTGGCTCTACATGATGCAAAAAAGAATGTAATGAAATACGCTTGTGATAACGGCAACATATTGCCGGGGATGCTCGTTGGGTAATCAATGTTGAAGGATAATTTTTGGTCTTGGCAGTAAGTTGGTTTAATGTGCATCCAGAAATTTCGAGCGCCATGTGATAATTAAGTTAACTCGCTCACGGGAAAATGTGGCATGCAAACAATTATAATTATTATGTGGTAACTGAAAGTCACGAATAGGAATGAAAGTGAGGCCAAAATGGCCAGGGTTTGGCGTGGAGTTATCGAGATGTCAATGGCAGTAAGATAAGGAGACTGAGGGAGCATCAAGTGCGCACTTCGGTAGAATGACATATTAGTTTCAAAAGCTCGCTCAGGTATAAAAAAAGCCGTGAGGATCCAGACATTGTTCCTAAATCCTTATCCTAAAAATGCATATGTCCTGCAGGCTGCAGGTTTGTGCTGCAAGTGGGCGCAGGTTAATCGTATTGAGATCATCGTACCTCGCTGTGACATGATTTATGTATATCACGCTCCAATTGCATTCATGCGGCAATAAATGGTTTCCAAATACTGCGTACATCTTTCCCAGCAAGCTATTAATTTAAAACATAAATTGGTAAATTTAAAAATTTTTATGAATGGATGAATTGTGAAAATGCAGTGTTGCGCGAACGAGCCATTATTGGGCCAGCTGATGCACGATGGTGGTGCATGCTTCTCGCCGCTTGTAGTGGTGCAGGGGTGAACGATCAGGGATTGTGCCCAAGAACACGTCCACTCGTCTCTTGAAGGTCTCCAAGGGTGAACTCCCCCTCTCTTAGATCCTTTGGTAGGACGTTAAACAGCTTCGGCCCAGCCACGGAAAGAGATTCCCGCAGGGAATGAAATACGAATAACGAATCGTAAGTTTCCTAAAGTGCAGATCGTCGAAATATTTCATCATACAAATCGCATCAAAACATTGTACCGCATCTATGTTTTTTATTACATACGTTGGACTCTTTTTAACTGCACATTATTTAATACACATTACAACATTTGATTGTCATGCAGTCTCATGCAGTGACGCAAAATCTGTTAAATTTTCATGAAATAAAACTCGTGAAATCGTTTGGATTACGTTCACGAAGCAGTGATGGCTGGCATATCACATGCACGACAATCAGATCATTGTACGATAGAACGTCACTCTTATCAATGGTGACTTGAACACACCATCACATTCGGATGGCTGGGTCAGCATTTATTATGCAGGGTCTTCTTCAGAAACGCGACAAGGGGTCAAGAAATCGTTCCTAATATCCCTTGCTCTTTCTCAAGACATAATTATATATCACGCTAGGATTTCAAGCAATAAGTATATAGAGCAATACATGAGCGAAGAATATCAGAATTTTGGGCCTGTTGCAGGGAACAAAGAGTACGGTATATTTACCACAAGAAATTTAAGGTCCTCGTATTAGGGCACTTACAACATGTAGGCTGATCAATCGTAACATAGGGCCGGTTCTATGAAATGTTTTTTTTTGCACTTCTCATGTCCAAAATTAATACGACTCTAGATGTGGTCGCGTAACCCCTCAAGAAGTGAACGCCAACAAAGCCCATCTATTCCTTAAGTGGACCAGTAAGACGCTCGGCATTATCACTGAAATCTGATTTTTCGTTCTTACAACTACCCTGAACTTTCTTTCGAAGAACTAGTTCCTTACTGCGTGTCTCAGGATTAGATTGAGTGATATAAAATGTAACGGCTTAACCACAGTCGGTATTAAAAACTAGAAAGAGAACCTTATAAATAATTTTTATTTCAGATGAATTTACTACGTACGAAGTCCTCGCGAATTTTTTTTAAGGTACGACGCCTAGGAAAACATAAATGCGAGCATTCGATACATGAAATGCTAACAAACTCTTTTTTTGAGCGAGTACCAAACATATAGAACTATGTTTCGTTGGTCACTGTAGTTTAAAATTGACATCAAAAATAAATTTTAAAGCTCTGTAACTTTAATTTTGATGAAGGAGCTTACTGTCCTAACTTTCATGATAAGAGCTACATGTTTGCTTCTCATTTAGTGACCACCGGTACAAGAGGTTCACTGCGATAACCAGAAAGCTATCAGCACAACTCGATGGTTCTTCTTGAGATCAAGCTGATTTAGGTTAATGAGGCCTATCTCAACTCGAGTGATTTGATCCACGTATGTCTCTCAAGCTGAGACTATATTTTCTCAGTCATGTTTGTTCAGTGCCTGGATCGTGCTGACGCCCGCTCTGTTGGACGATAATAAATGAAGGCATCAAATGACTGTAGATTGTGGACTGCATGTTGATAAATAGGTTTATTGAAATAGGTCAACGATCTCTCGCAAGTACCTGCTGTATAGAAAGTTAGATTGATTTTCAGAGTAGAAGAACAAAGTGATGCAAGAATACGAAAGCAATAGAAAGACTAGACTTATAAGAATATTACAGCATCGTGTAAATCATCTTCATTTGCTAGTTCTTGCCACCGCCCACCGCATAGTGATATTGATTAGTAGTGATTGCATAAGGGGCGGTATTAACAATCGGTGATTATTTATTATGTAATACATCTCTGCGTGGGGGCTCGGACTCCAATTAACGTCATTTAGGAAATTTCGCAGTCGTAAAGAGTAATTATTTAATATTTTTTAGTTTATTTGAATCGCAAGGCAATGGCATCACAAACACAGCGCGAGCTTATGTATCATATTTACGTCATATGAAATCCGGAACTTCTCTGTTAGGTGCTCATCATGTCAATCTTTTGAAAAACTACACAACAAAAGGAAAAAAAAATTCACTTATGCCTGAAACTGTGTGTAAGTTTTGAACTCGTTTATCACAAATCATATCTTATCCTGAGGGAGTATTCCTAAGAAATCGATTTTTGAATTACATCTTAATTCATTCTTAAAAAAATGCAGGATCTCAAAACAGAGACAAAAATACTGATGAGAAAATTTTAGATAGATAATAAGAACCATTGAGGTCATAATATTGGTGCAGGAAATTCATCATTGGAATGGAGAAGAAAATGAAAAGACGGCGGCTGCTGGTGCTTCTGATCATTGGTAAGTTTTTACACATACAAAATTATATAAAAATCGTCAACTGAGCAGTCGTAATAAACTGTTGAATATATCCGGTTCAGATATATGAGCCGTAGTTATAAAGATTAATTCCGTAATTCCGTATAGAATGTCAGCCTAATTAAACTTTTATTCCCATGCACTGTAACGCAAAATTAGTAAGTTGGCACAAAATTTCGTGCTAAATGAAGCAAAACCTTATTATTTTCTATTCCTTAAAACTGCGTTCAATGTTTGATCAATGATTAAACTATAATCTACAGAATATTACCTGAACTGCTTGTAAAATATGAAATCTCTTTGTTTTATACGGGTGAATTCAACAATAAGTTCTTAGAATAGAATAGAAGTGTCGGCGTTGAAGAAATAGGCCCATGGCCTGTTGCCGATTCTTGAACTTTTCGTGACTTGATTCACAAGGGATCCGGCCTTTGGAACCCGATCTTTCCATAGCTGACGATTGATTGAGATAGCTGCTGGACTTATTGCCTGATCCGTAATTTGCTAGGCATTTTAAGACTGAACATATGCTCCTGCATAGCTTCGTCTAGTCTGTTTTTGAAGATGTTCATACTCAGAGCTTCAACGATGCTATCATGCAGGTCTTGTTATTCTTGATTTTTTTTCTCGCGTTAATTCACTTCATATTCTATCGTTTGATCAGACTATTGCTTGTATTGATGAATCTTGGCTGCAAATAATGTTTTGGAAGATTAAAAAGTGAAAACTAACCGACTGACGATTGATTTCGCTAGCTTGATACGAAAATCGAGTATATGCGTACTGGGTATGCGCGTCATTGACATGAGCTTATAAGTCCACATTTATTTTTCAGCAGCGGTTGCTAATAACCAGCACTCGCATAAAGAATCATCAAACGGCGCAGTGTCCTATTGTCAGAAAACGCGGAAGAAGTGAAATTCGAACTAGTGAATCGTTGTGAATTCGAAAGCAGTGGGTCCGTGGGACATATACTGTATACGTATTATGTACAAGGGAGCAAAATGGTGTAGATGTAGGTAGATGTCTGCTGCTATTGTGAAGTTAGGTTTTCGGTGATAATAAAAAAGTAATGAATGTAAAAATTTGAAAAAATACCCTCCGCAGCGTACTCATATTATCTACTTATATTTTAAATTTGAAGAAAATCCGTCCATTATTGACGGAGTTATGCGTGCCAGAGTTGAAAATTAAGTTAGGTTTTCCGTATTAAAAAAAAATTATCAATGAAAAAATTTGAAAAAATTCCCTCCGCAGCGTACTGATATTATCTACTTATATTTCAAATTTGAAAAAAATCCGTCCATTTTTGACGGAGTTATGCGTGCCAGAGTTGAAAATTAAGTTAGGTTTACCGTATTAAATAAAAAATTTTTGATGAAGAATTTTGAAAAAAATACCCTCCGCAGCGTACTGATATTATCTACTTATATTTCAAATCTGAAGAAAATCCGTCCATTATTGACGGAGTTATGCGTGCCAGAGTTGAAAATTAAGTTAGGTTTTCCGTATTAAAAAAAAAATTATCGATGAAAAAATTTGAAAAAAATACCCTCCGCAGCGTACTGATATTATCTACTTATATTTCAAATTTAAATAAAATCCGTTCATAATTGAAGGAGTTATGCGTGCCAGAGTTGAAAATTAAGTTCGAGCTCGCAGGCGAGTTCGCACCCGAGTTCGCTGAAGTGTCGAATCGGCCGTACGTCAAGGCAAGTAAATTGGCTCGCAACAACGTTTTTCATGTGTAGCAACGAACTAAAAAGGAGAAAATAAAATACTTAAAAAAACCTTTTTAAAAACCACGTTTTTCTTGTGGACTAAAAAGTAGAAAATAAATTGTGGCTCGCCCCAAAAAACGTGGGTCGGGCTGTACGTTCACCATCAAATTTCCAAAATTTTATTTGATGTAAGTATTAAGTATTTTATTTGATGTGCATTCCTTACGGTCTCCACGGTCAAATTACGTGTCCACATCATCCCCCATCAACATGTCCCATCATCAATAACCTCCCAAAATTAACCTCCGGCATACACGTAGTGGCAACATCTTCTTGGCAGAGGCATGAACCTAACCAAGACTCGACCCGCATGAATTTATTTCTTAATAAGGATAAGGTAACGGAGGAGAAATTTTGACAACGTTCGATAATAAGATACATAATAAAGACACGAAAGAGTGTTCATACTTGGGACATGTCCATTGCAATATTATTGCAGATGTTATACGTACGTGGGACGTAGCGCGGTACTCCAATGTTCATTACCAGCACAGACACTTTAGTGTTGACTACAAGGAACCAGCCATGTCGCCTCGACCGCTGAGTGCTATGTTTTGAAGTTTTTCCTTCGCGACCTTTGTTGCTAGCGTCGTGATGGGGCCCCAAAATTTAGGCAACCAATCGCCGTTCGATATCCCTTTCTGCTGAAGTTTTGTTTCTCTACAAAATGCGGTGTAACTAATACTAAGAATTAAGATACTAACGATGTCAGTGTGCAGGCATTTTGAATTTCTGGATTACGCGCAAACCGCAACTTGACGGCCAGCCTGATCATAGGAGTGTTCTATTATTGGTTAGGATGGCAGGAATAGTGACGGACGGACGGCTGAAATTCTAATATGGTGAATAAAGCATGTATTTTTGAACGGATCTCAATACTGTGATTGGTTGTGATGTCATCCGCTCCAGACTGCGATTGGTTGTGGATTTCTGATGTCCGATTCAGACTGATTGGTTCAATTTGGTTGGTGGGATTGTCATTGTGATGTCATCCTCTTCATCCTGTGATTGGTTATGTCCAATATGCCATGTGTCGTGAGTAATTTAATACCCATACAGAATTTCAGCCTAGGCCAGGAACGAAGCTATTTCCCATGTTTCATGTAAAATGCAGTACTTGGAAGTACGTATGTGGATTATTTCCTTCTTTGGATAAGCCACCGAGATTTCGTTACATTTGGGATCTGCCATGTATGTTTACATGTTGCTTAGCTTTCCCACGTGGCCTGCTTTTATTGACAACGGGCACCTTTGATGTTCCTTCAACTCTCGTGTCCGCATACTTGACAGAAAAACGTGCGTTCTCAATTCCAGCGAATTAATGACCAGAGAAAGTCAGGCTCGCGAGTGCGAATGTTTAGATTTTGTGGTTATAATCTAAAACGTTCATCCAATGATCCAAATAATGACAACGCTCAAAATATTGTTGTGGAATGTTATGAGTGGAATGCTGAATTGTTTTCCCTATAAGGCAACAATTCATTTTAAAATCGACTCGCGAATTTATAACTCGTGTAATACGTTCAGCGATCTTGTCATTTGCGCAGAGCCTAATTATTTATAGCTGAAAAGTTGGCTGCATGCCCTGCGAAATTCAGCGTAGGTTGGATTTTATGTTGCAGATATACAGGGAGTATTCTCAATCTCTTAGAGTTCTTTAACTGAACTTGAGATTACCGACCCTCAGATATATCTTGTATCATCTTACAGGCCTATGTTGCGCATCAGTACGGTCAGAAGATGAAGAGTGTGCGTCCGACTCTCTGAGATGTGAAGTCGATGGCGAATCCCAGTGTATTGATCCTGCTTGGATCTGCGATGACTACCCTGACTGTGATAACGAAGAAGATGAACAACCACAAAGATGCAAGGTAAAATAAAGTTTTGAGCACACGCTCGGTTACAGTGGCCGCACATCGTTCAAGAAAATGATATCCTAAATTGCATTTGCGAAAAATTAAGTGTTGATGTATCCGCTCGCGTCTGCACCGAATTAATAGACTTTGCGATGCAAGGCATATGTAACCGATGCATTTTAAGCTAAAATTTTCGCTTGGAATTAAATGTTGAATTTAGCTGTTGTACAGTTGACGGATTCAAAGATTGGTTTTCATCCTAGAATTCATACCTAATGGCTTAAATGTAATTGTTTACATAATAAGTTATTAAGTTGGTCTGATTCAGATTGATATGATAGCTAGTGGAAAGATTAGCAGTTAGACGATGTACTGCGCAAATTACGGTGCCATAAAGTATGCCGGGAAATGAAGATAGAAGTGAATTTTACGAAAATGAGAAAACGATTTAACAATATCGCGGAATAAGCTTCTAGGTTTCCTTTTAACTACTTAACTTTCATGGTTAGAATTTCGGTACATTATAGCCTATATTTTATCTTACTGTGTGTTTGATTATTAAGTTTGTGTGTGTGTTACAATATTTTATTTAAGATCCTGTACCTATTCTATTCTATAAAGACTCCTGTAATATTCTATTTAAGATCCTAGACCAGGGCAGAGAAAGCAAGTTTATTCAAGGCAGGTTCACAAGAGACTGACTCGTCGGTGAAGACGAGGCTTAGCTTAATGTACAATAGAAAACGTCCTATCTAATATATACAGGGCTAACATTCGTGAATGTTTAGGCAATAGACTTCAGTATACAACAGATCCCCAGAAGTTCGGGCAGGGTGGCCCAGTGGTTAAAGTTCAGAGTATCAGGATTGGAGCAGAGAGGCGCGGGTTCGATCCCAGCTCTGTGCGCCAGTTTCTGGTTAGAATCGGCAAGGAGGCCGGGCGGTTAAGCAAAGCAAAAATTGAAGCAGTGAGCTGCGAGTTCGAGACCGCAAGAAGCTGTGGATGTTCTGCGATGTTAAGAATCGGCGACAGGCCTACGGCCTGCTAACGCTGAAACCGCTATTATTATTATTATTATTACATTGAAATATTTTACGTGAGTTTTAGGCGCCGGCAGAGACACTTCCTGCGACGGCAGCGGCGCCTGCCCACGGCGGCGACTCTGAGGAAGAGAAGGAGGAACCGCATGTCCCTGGTTAGATTATTTTGTGCTCTGCCACATAATTCAGCGAATTTTCTTATTTTGATACCTTAATTTTTACCAATTAATGGAAATTCATAAATCAATTGCTGTCACATTGATCGCTAAAAATATGTTTTATCAAAAATGTGTTGCGTTTTGTTATGGAAATTTCCTCTTATAAAGAATGCCACTGCATTTATGATTCCATTCCTTATTTTGATTCCTTCATATGATTCCATTTATGATTCCATTCCGCTTTTGTTCAACCACCGTCTGATAAAATCCTACTCTTTCAGTGACTACACCAGCTCCTGAGATCCCCGAAAATTGTGCATTGAAGACGTGCAATCGTGAGTTATTCAGCTTCTTGTTTCTCTTAAAATTATTCTTCCGCATTTTTTTGGTAAATTAACAGTGAATAACTGATGATAACGAGTAATAATGATAAAAATATCAGTCCAAAAACTTTTCTCTTGGACTGACATTTTGCCAAATACGACACGAAGGTTGGTTTTGTTGAATTTCGCCGAGCGTTTGTCACGCTCAGAGATGTGCTGTGGAACATGGCAGTGCTTTTTGCAGAGCATTGAAAATGCAATTTTTTAAGCTAACGTCTACTCTGAACAATTGGTTACAGTTATTTATACGTTAACTTAAACATCGCCGTTTCCGAATTCAAAAATCTACAAGCAAGAAGAAAATATTTTGCTTGAATATAGAAATACGAGTGGTATTGTAATTGAATACGCATGTTAAATAATCTAACGAGCAATATTTGTTGTACGCCTAGTTTTCATATCACTAAATGAACTGGGATATCCTCTTTGGCCCTCACAGCCGGCCCACAGTTCTCGTACCTGAGCGCGCGAGTGTACCGCTACAGCTACCGCGTGGTCGCCTCCACCCAGGTACTCCACACCTCGCCCCGCGCGTCCAACTTCGTCGTGAACGTCGACGTCGCTCTCAGCGTCCTCACCGCCTGCGAACTCTCACTCAAGGCGGGTCCATTTCCATGGCATATCTTCTTTCCATCGAATATATTCATTCATTATCCAAGTTTATATGCTGAACAATTTTACTGCGTAAAGAATGTCACTCCATGAACGATCTTCAGCACACCGAGTTATTCCACTTGTTAGATCGTTTACCGGTTCCTCAATTTGTTGATTATGTCGAGTCTTCATCGCCGTCTTTGATAATTTCAAAGAAGCACATTTATGATTGAGCCCCCAGATTGTCATGACTCCCCGTTTATGTACTAATAATGCATAGTTCTAGGGGCTTTGATACTTGGATCTGGATCATAGTTTATGGAATGTAAAAATTTTGGTTCAAAATTACGAATTCAGCAGCCCCGATTATTGCTTTTGTGATGGTTGTACTTTGATTTCAGGACTAAAAATAGTGTATCTATAATCTACGAACGCGTTATTACAAAATGAGTAGCTTGCGCTCCTATATAGGCTCTTGAGGATGATATATTTATTAGCCAGAGTGTCAGGTACATGGTTGATATTTATCGATTTACTGTATCTCACACGCTCACGATTGGCTACTTCTCTTTGCATTCGTTACCGTCACTGTATGAAATCGTTCTTGTTTTTTTTTCTCCTAGTATTAAGTGTACATGATATATTTTCGGAACGATTCAATGAACAGTTCACTCTCCTTTGGAAATAAGTTAACCTGCCTGATATAACCTGCCTAAGTTAACCTGCTATTCGTATCCAGATCGAGGACGCGTGGATGACAGCGAGCTCCTCGGACGGCGAAGACGTGACAATCAGGGACAACCAATTCCTGACAAGCCTCAAGGCGAACGAGATGCGGTGAGTTCACCATCCCAAACTCATTACTAGCACGAAAATGCTTTGTACCTAAAGATATTCAAAAGCAGGATAACATTTTACTGTTTAATGACTTTCATTTTATAATTTGTGAAGGTTTACACTGGACGGGGGACTAGTGGACATAGTTTGTCCCCGCAAGGACGAGACTCTTGAAAGTCTAAACTTCAAGCGAGGCTTGCTCAGCCTCATGCAGAACTCTATGCCGCGCTTCGACCTGCGACATTCGTCTCGTGAGGTACGCGAGCAGAGAAATCTTGCATAATCCTGGTTTATCTGTGAAGCAAATACATTTAAGTCATTTATTGAAAATTTATTAAATCAACTGAATTGTCAACTATTCAACTTTATGTTCTTGTTAAGAAGAAACTTTGGAAAAAGAGATCCCGCACACTGGAAATACAGTTGAACATCAACAGCAACGAAATGTATTTTTAAATGTTAAAAGTGGTAAACTAACAAGAGAAATCGCTAGCTGATTTCATTTAATTTAATCAATTGATTTAATAAATTAATGTTTCAGTTGATTTACAATCTTGTAATTACACGTGCATGATTCAAATTAAATTTCCGAATTCTTTTCTTTAATGATATAGTAACAACTTACCGCTTAGCACCTTCAATATTGTCGGAAATCAATCCGTCTGCATGAATATATAAGCTTATATATATATATAAAGGTTATTCATACAATTGATATTATCAAAGTTTTGTTATATAAAAGAACAATCAACTCGTACATTTTAATTTACGTTTGATTTTTAAGCATCAGTTTGAAGAATAAATATTACGAAAAGAGAAAAGTGCAGCAACGAAATGTTCCCATAGTATTAATTCCTATAATTTTAAATCAGTGAAGTTCAGGGATCCCAAAAATGCTTTGCATTTCAGATGGATGTGCTTGGAACGTGTGATTTCACTTACGACTTTGCGGGTACCAACGACACGGCATTCGTCGTTGAAAAGAAGAAAGATTTGGATTCTTGTTCGAGTAAATTCGACGTTTCTTCTTCAGTGAAGGGAACTCCTTACGCATTCATCGGGGTAATTGAGAAGAATCTTATGAATATTTATCAAAGTTTGTTTTGGCGTTTGCGTGTTCGAAGCCCAGCTCCGCAAATAAATAGTCTGTACTCTGTTTGAACTCGGATTAACTATATATACTGATCGTGTAGGGATATTACCTGGACCTGTAAAGTGGGGGATGATAGCAAGGCATTGCAAAACTTGGAAACGGCAAGACTAGACCAAAAAGATGAATTTGATTCTAAATTGTTTATTTATATATAAATTTGATTGCTTATCCAAAATGCGAAAATAATTTTTTCATAATTGGAAACAAGTGTAATGGAAGTTCCATGTACACGGGTTCGAACGGAACCTTTTTGTAATCTGCACGCATAAGCACTATTTATTATTAACAGGATTATGAACAATAGGAATGGAGAGATTTCGGATACCGTAGCTATAAAACTTTAGATATTATCGGATTATCGTTCAGAGCCAGGTTAACATGATGTATACTTCATAAATTACGGCCCTTTGAAAAGAAAATTTAGTCCCGTGTTCCGCTGCTTTTTTTATTATATATGCATGATACACAACTAATTTTAAATTCACTTGCGCATATTTTACTAAATCGTGGAGTGGAAAATCATAATAACCACAATTAACTAAACATTAGTAAATTAAATGTTTACGCCATCATCGAGAGCTAAATGATCTGCCTTGTTTAGTGAATCACATGAAAAAAGTTACAATTTATTTGATGCGACCGTTCAATTAATGCAATTTTTATGAGATTTTTTTCACCATAGGGCTACCAGAGCACCCCCGTATTTTCGACGACTTCTTCTTGCCGTCAAAACATCGCAGAAAAAAGAATTTACTCCGTGGAATGTTCTGAAGAAAGGAAGTTAACTCCCTTCAGCGGCGACCAGGGAGGAGTGATGGTGGTTGTGAGGCAGACCTTACAGTACAAACAGTCTTCTTTCACAAGTTCGCGCCGAGGTGAGCAAGCTTATAAATGCAAGATAACCACAAAAATTTCTAGATAATAAAATTTATTACTTGAAAACCCGTTATGGGTATATTAATAATTATTATCAACTTTGGTATGAAGTGTTCACTCACAATAATGTTATTCAAGTGGTATCGAAAAGTACCTCAAATTATTCAATAGAGGGAATATAATAAGCTAGTAAAATAACGCGCTTCTGTTTATGTTGCCAGGTGCTATTCACCGACGTACTAATTTGGAATACGAATTTCTCCCAAATTATGATGAATTTCCGAGCGGCAACGAAGAAAACGGTCAGGCAGACGCTGACGCCGCAGCGTTGCAGCGGACGCATGCCATCCTGGACAGCATCGACCAGCACCTCAGGGTTCGTATAATTTTACAAAGAAATCAATTTAAAACTGATTTTTGAAACACGTTTCTATTACCAACTTTAATTCCTTTGTTTCAACCGCAAACATTGAACGGAAAGCAAATTGTATAGAGATATTTGATCTTATTGATAGCATCGTTTATAGGTTTTCGAAATTTCATAACGCGAGATAATTTTTGTAAATCTGCATAAATGGAATTGCCGTCATTTGCTGTTCAGTGAAATGTTTATATTTCGAATATCATTTTCAATGGCATTTCGTTTGTGAAGGTTTCCCTAGTAATTTTCTCTGAGTAAATATATATAGTAAATACCTGCAAGCAGCATCGAGCTCATGCGCTTGGTACGTTCAGGTTTATCCCTCCTCATATCATATATTAGCAACATTTTCGTTGTATATGCCAAGATGTAGTAGTCGGAAGAAATTTTCGCGGTGACTTTCCCATGAGTAGCACTTAAAAATATATATTTGAAACCGGTCTTAGAATGACACAATTGACCCCTCAAACAAAATCGGATTTCGGGGCATTTAAGAAAGTTACTGCAATAAATAACGAAGTTCTCGGGAACTTTTAAAACACAGTTTTAATGCGATCTGCCAGTCCGGAAATTTTCGTCTAATCTTTGTTTTTATTTATCTCTTGCCCTTAAAAGTATTTCCATCATTAAGGTCTCAATTTGCTGTTGTCCCGTCAATGCCCTCATACCCTGGTTAAATTCTCAGAATAATCGCTTCTCTTCGGTGGCTAAACCAAGCGACTTCAACGACTTTGTCAGCGCCTTGAGGGCCTTAAATAAACATCAGCTCATCGAATTGGCTGACAAAACGGACTGGGGGAAGAAGAGGTAGATATCTACTGTACTTTTATCAGTGGCTGCCTCAGACATATATCCTTGCTTATCTTTGTAAGAATAGAATTAAAGTCAGACAAATATTGTAGTAAGCGGACTGACTTTTGCCGACGAATCGATCGGAAGAAGCTTTTGAACATTTCCATTTCCAGTGCTTAGAACCTTTTCTTATGGAGAGGCTATTTAGTTGTTTACATGGAAGTCATTAATCTGATGTAAGTTTGACATGATGTCATTTTGGTTGCAGGCTGGTGTTTCAGGACGCAGTTCCTGCTGTGGGAACCCCGGCAAGCGTGGCTCTCATGAAGCATGTTTTGATAACCAGGAACAATTTTGAGCGAGCCGAAGAATGGCTTAGATCTTTGGCATTCATTTCAAGGTGATGAGAAAACTCAGTAATGCTGAATTTGAACTTGAGGAAATGTTAAGGACAAGCATTGAATGAACCGTAACTCATTTGAAAGTACTTCATCACTATTTGCGTGTACCTAGCCAGTTGCCACACTGAGTCACACTATTACGAGAGTGATGCAACGTGCATGCGTTCTCTGATGAGGGTGCGGAATTTACTGTAGTCATCCTCTTGCACAAATTGATTGGGAGGTGGTAAAATCTGTGTATTTTGTGTAGATTGGTGTAGCCCATTGCTTTTCTTTGCGCTCTTTGAGAGCTGAAGCCGTGTGTAGTGAAGTGTAAACCTAAAACTGTTCGTTTTAGGTTTACATGGAAAACTCGTGCATAGATAGTGGGTATTGTCTATGAGAATTTCTGAAGTGTTTCGCAGAATGATGGGTATTATTTGAAAATTTATTTGTGTTTGCCTTAGTGAGCTATTTATTTTTGAAGGTGTATTCTGTTCGACGGTAGGTTCTGTTATATAGCGTGTTGTGTTTGTAGAGCTGAGTGGTTGTGAGGGTTATGTCCTGTAGTTGATCGTGTTATTTCATCAGCAAAAGCTATCTAGTCTGTGTTGGGTATGTGGTGGGAGGTCGTGTCGTGGGTGTAGAAGCTGTATAGTCTGGGGTAGAGACAAGCTCCACGGGAGACAACTGTGTGACGTTGTAGCGGGAGACTTATGCGATTATCTATTATTATGAATGCTGTTCTGTCTGTAAGGTAGTTTGCGAGTGTTTTGGTATAAGACGGATGGAGGTTGAGTTGGATGATCTTGTATTAGAATATAATATAATTGTCGGCACCGAACAGATAGGGCCATGGTATGTTGCCAATTCTTGTACTTTTCGTGATCCGGCCACAACTGATCCAGCTTTCTGAACCCGATCTTTCCATACTTGACGATTGTTGGAGATAGCTGCTGGACTTATTGCCAGTTCCGTAAGATGCTAGGAATTTCAAGACTGAACATATGCTCCTGCATAGCTTCGTCTAGTCTGTTCTTGAAAGCGTTCATACTCGGAGCGTCAACAATCCTGTCAGGGAGGCTGTTCCACATGTCGGTGACTCGAAGCAAGAAGAAATTTTGTCGCATGAATGTGTTACACCGCAGTTTTTTTAGTTTATAGCCGTGGCCCCATGGTGTTTGTTCTTGTTTCAAATTCTAGGACTCATTCTGGGACCTTGTATAAACCGTAGGTATACTTGTATACTTCAAAGAGGTCACCACGAAGACGTCGATTACAGAGGCTTGGAAGCTTCATCATCTTTAATCTTTCTTCATATGGCTTGCCTTTTAATCCCGGAATTATCCATGTTGCGCGTCTTTGAACACTCTCGACTAAATTTTTGGAGCGAGTCCTGCAAAGAACCGGCCGAAATGGCATGATTGAATATGTATAGTAGATTGTGGATCATGTTTTTGGGTAGGTGTTTGAGTTGGAGGGTTGTGATGAATGTGAGACCAGGTGCGTTCTGTTTGAATGTTTTTAGTCTGCGTTGTAAGTCTTTATGCAATGGTGATAGGCGAGAAGTCTGCAGGGTGTACTTTTGTAATTCAACTATTATATAGTTGAATTAGGTGTACTTTGTTGCTGCCGTGGTCATGTATTATGTGTTCTATATCGAAGTCTTCATTGTCTGTGTCATCCTGAGTGAATATGTCCTGTCAGTGGTTGCGGAATATGGATTTTTTGTTCCGGTGTTATGTTGAATGTTGCTGTGTTTGCGGTATGGGACAGCTTGTTGGGTGTTGGACCCGATCATGCGTTTTGGGATGACCAGAATATTTTAGGATCTGTTTATGTTTCTAATGTGCTAATGAGGTCCTGCAATGTCTGTGTTTGAATGTGTCAGTATGCTGTGTGTATTGTTGACGTAGGGTAATGAGTTGTCTGTTGAGCGCTAGCGATGGAGCGTTGGTGTGAGTGGCTTGGTATTGTGTTTGAAAGAGTAATGTTCCGTGGGAGGTTTGATGCGGTGTATTGAGGTAGGGACAATGATATCGGTGGCTTTCTGTATACGTTTTGTCCAGTTATCTAAGTATTTGTCTATTACTTCTAGTATAGGGTCAGATTATGAGGGTACTGTGTTTTGTGATAATGTTTGTTTGTATTGTGTCCAGTTTGCTCTGCGGAAGAATCAGCGAGGACGGATGGGTATTTGTGTTGGATTTGCAGCCATGGTTGCTATTATGGGAATGTGATCTGACGGGTTAGTGGGTCCAGGCTGTAGGTGTATGTTGTAGAATGCTTTATTGTTGTATAAGACTCTGTCAGGTGATTTTAGGCTTTCTTGGGTTGGTGATTTTAGGCTTTCGTGGCGATGAGGGTTGGAAAGTAGGAGGCCGATGTGGGTTCATTTGCGTTGGAATATTGAGTGTACTTGTCTTCCTATGTGGTTGGAGCTGTTTCCTAATGTTGTGTGTTGTGAGTTTATGTCTTCTAGGAGGTATACGGGATGGGGCATATTCAAAAGTGTGTGTAAATCAATGTAGCTGATGTAGTCTATCCGGGGTGGAATGTATTTACTTGCTATTGTGATGGATGCTTGTTGAGTATCTATTATGATTGTGAGAATGTCTGTATGGGAGTTGTGTAGTTTGTATGGGACTATGTTTGTTTGACTATGTCGAGATATGTTTGGTTGATTTTGTGTTTGATAGTTTCGTGTGTGCTTGTTGTTTATTTTGCATTTTTGGCTTGCGGTTGTATGGACAGTTGGCGGCTAGTGTGCGGTGGTCTTTGTGGCAGTTGAGACATTTCTTGTAGGTGTAGCCGTAAGTCAGTATGCCTTGGGCTACTGTCGTGTCTGTGGTTATGATTTTGATTAGGTGAGTGTAGTGTTTTATTTTGGTGATGTCCTGTATGTGTAGCCAGCTTTGTCGTGTAGTGATTTCATGTTTGATTTCGTCGGCAGTGTGGCTTCCTATACGTCCCTGTCTAGTTGTCGTACAAAATGGCCCGTTTAGACTTCTGCTCGAAGGTCTGGGGGTATAATTAATGGGTGCCAAATTGATTCTGTTGAATGCTTCGGCCACCTTTTTCGAAGTCAGTTTGTCGGTCGCAGTAGCGTCGTCAGTCACAGCGTAAAAACCAGTGGCAGTGTCACTCAGTCGGAAAAGTGGAGCGTCGAGTTCGCTGAAGGTTGTCTGAAATATTTTGAGACGGTCGGTAGGTATTCTTGGGTCGATTTTTTTTTCAGTTCATTGCGGTAAGTCTGAGGTCTAAAAAGCGTTCTGATACGTTTGATGATGGGTTGGATGAGGATGAAGATGAGGGTGGTGGCTTAATGAGTGAGATGAGAGACTAAGTCGTGGGGATTACTGTCTCTCGCCCTTTGGGACAAGCCCGCATCAGGTTAGAGGCAGAAGTACCCCGTGGAGGAGGGGGCATGAGGGCATGGGGAGGGGGGAGTGAAAACACAAGTATGAGATGGGGATACAGTCGTAACTCGTATGTACAATAAAAAGAGTGGAAACAGAGGTAGAAAAAAGTAGAGCAACTAGTTCCTAGTGACACGCCCTCACTGTGAAAAGGCTGCTAGATCTAAGTGAATCACAAGAGAGCACACTTACAACCACCAGCAATGACCATGGGGGGCCGAAGAAAATGTTGTGATGCAAATTTACTTTTATGCACCCAGACCAACTAAAGCGACTTTGGAGGAGGCAGCTGGTCTTCTATCTCTTCCATCAGTACAAACGGAAGCCTTTATTGGAGTTGGTGCGTTAGTGAACGCTTACTGCCTGCACAACCGCGGCTGTCAGTCCCATGTGGAGGTCAAACAAATTATGGATTCTCTGCATGGCTTCCTAAAGGACTCTTGCATCAGCACCACCCCCGAAGAAAAGATCAGGGTATTGAACATACTCGTATAATTGTTGAAAGCTGACAACTGTAATTTGAAGTCGAGAACCAATGGAAAAATGTTTCAATAGCTTTCTATCTACATTATACATTACACCTTATCTGTAAAAACCTGTAACAGAGGATTTTAGTGCAAGGAAAAGGAAAAAAAGTTTTCCAGTACTCTGCCCCCAGGATAGTTTAACTAATAAACTGTAATATTTACTTGATGTCACTAAAAGCTAGATAATTTTTCAGGCGTTACTGGCCATAAAAGGCGTTGGCAACGCCGGTTTGGCTGCCACGTCACAGACGGTCGACTTGCTGCGAGCTTGTATAACCGCCACCGAGCCCAGCAATGAAGACGAGATTCGAGTGGCCGCCGTCAACTCCTTCAGGTGATTTGGAGCGTCGGTCGGTCATTCCTTAGAAACTGTGATGAAGCCAATTTGAATATTTTAATATCTTCTTGAAGAGAATTTTCCGATGAATTAATTGTAAATTTCATTTAAACGCAGTTTAAACAAATAACTTTTTTGAAAAATGATATAATTATATACCCAATAATTTCTTGAAATTTATGAAAGGCGCTTCCACTGCAATCTGACGCATCCTCTGATGGAGTTTTTCAAAGACATGCGAGAAGACTCGGAAGTTCGTATCTGGTCGTACCTCGGAATGATGCGTTGTGCTGACTACGATGTTCTAGCGACGGTCATGTCTGTGCTGCATGATGAAGAAGTCAACCAAGGTATTCATTCCAGTGCCATATTTTTCAAAAATACCTACAGATTACTTGAGGGTAGAATTAAGGATGCAAACTAGGCAATCGCGTGGGGCATTTGCAAGAAAGGTTTTTAAACAGCAATCTAGAGCTTTAAGTGACTTATTTGCAAAATGACTCCAGTTCCTTAGGAGCAAAATTAAGAAGTCAACAAGTTTGTTGGGTCACAAAGTCGTACTTGACTTAGACGTTTTCTTTGGTAGACAGTTAAATTGCGAGCCAAGCTATTGCAAGCAAGATCGATACACCATCTGAGTAATTGGTTATTATGTTGTCAGGTCAGAAATGAAATAATGAGCACATACGAGACAAAATATTGAATGAATGTTTAATTTTAGCGACGATCTTTTGCATAAAATCTTTACATTTACTATTATTCTTGTATTATAGTCATTTGAAAAGAACCGACATATGTTTTTCCAGTCCAAGATATTAAATAATGCCGCAAAAAGGATTACTGCCGCCCATATTAACACGTTTGTTACCACAGTGGGATCGTTCGTGTGGACTCACCTGACCAATATACAAGAAGGCTCACTCCCGTCTCGTAATGCCGTGCAAGCTTTGCTTTCTAATCAAATCCTGCAGGAGAAGTTCAGGACCGACCTCCGCAAGTTCTCTCGCAATTACGAGTGGTCGCTGTTCTACGACCCTCTCAATATCGGTACGTTGCTGCATATATCACTACACGTATTGTGCTACTACTATCCACAATGTGCCAGGTGGTGATGTCCGAGTCAAAATTATAGAAACTTGGGAATATAAGGCCACATAAAACTAAAGTAATTAAAGCAATAATGACCTGTTGTCAGAAACATCGACCACATGCCACTATTGCCGTTATAGTCTTCTCAACGAAGTGGTGGACCTTAATTTGTTGTCTCGGGGTATAAGCCTAGATTGTGTTTATCAGGTGGAAGTGTGGAAGGCAACGTCGTGTTCTCTCAGAAGTCCTACATTCCTCGGTCAGCCTCACTAAACTTCACCACGGATCTCTTCGGGCAGTCCGTCAACTGGCTAGAAGTGAGAACGTGCGCAAAAATTTATTCTAAAGTTGTAGTTTTTATGTCATAGGGAAAGGCAACTCAAGGGCAGCGTTCACTAAACAGCGATTTACAAAGGCGTTCACTTGAAACATTTCTCATTTACTCAATCAAATGAGTTATTATTGTGACGAGCATCTTTGATTTTGTTAAAATTTACATCAGTCACCGCCGATTATGATGATTAACCGCTTATTAAACATGTACGAAAAAATGCGAGTCAATAACCACATAGCAATTGCAAATGTAAGTTATTTCTGCTTCGAAAAATTAATTATTGGTTAATCGTGGTGAGAAAAAGTGCACTTATCAACAATAACTTTAAAATATAACAGCCGTTTGCGAGATGAATATCTGGCTGCAGGAGACGGTTGGGAAATAACTGTCAGTTTTCCAGCACTTTGGGACGGTGACCTTCACGCATACTTGTCTTACAATACTTTCTGTAGCGCAAGCCCAAACGTTCGACGTAGCTACAAACTTTTTTATTATATTCCCTCACAGTTTGAAACTCGCCTAGAAGGTTTTGAGAGGCCCCTAGAGAACATGTTCATGGGTAGCATGCCCATGCCCACCTCTGACGACATCAAAGACAGCGCCGTGAGAGCTCTCATTGAGCGCACCGGGGCCGCGGAGGCGTACCGCAGCAAGCAGCCAGAGGTGAGGAGCTGTGTAACTCATTCATTTGCTCCTTCATTACTTGCAATGCTTCACTGATATAAGCTGAATTAATCGTGATAAGTAATTAAAGAATTTCCAGATCTGATAACGGCTTACCTTACTAATTATCTCACTTTTTTTGGCGATCAAATGTATTTTAAAAGACATTGGTCGTAGATTGTTGGAGACTCAGGTTTACTAGGATGGCCAATCAATTATTTACATGAACTTTAAAATTTCTTCGCTAGAGGTTGAACATTGTGTTTTGTGCCATTAAACTGGGGCAGAATTTATGTTTCTTGCTGTTATCGTATCTTTTCGTTGAAATATCAAGTATGTAAGTTACCCTGGAAAATTCGAAATAGTCGCGTATAGGTTTGGTTTACATTTTAAATATGTATTGAATATTCAGTGGGATTTTAATTTTATTATTTTCAAACATTTCCCTCTTCAAACTTTACCGATATCATGAGCTTGTCGTAGAGGAAAGAAATTGAGCCGAAGTTCTCTATGAAATCTTTGCTTCAAAGAATAAGGCTTAGTTGACGAGAAACGCTATAAAATGGGTTTTAATATTGAAGTAGGTAAAATGTTGCATCATAATGCCAGGAGTTCGGTGGAGATATTGTTTTGGGAAAACTATTTAGCTTGCTGCACACTAGAGGTGTTGGAGCAGATTATTGATATCATGATGGGTCAGCTCAACCTTTTCTGTACGTCAAATGTAATTTAGCTCGCCGCTATCTGCCAGGGATTTGAGCTGCTAAGAACCAATAGGTTTACTGAGTGTAAACCTATTTAACGGGACTTTGAGCTGCGAAGAACCAATAGGTTTACTGAGTGTAAACCTATTTAACAGGACTTTGAGCTGTGAAGAAACAATAGGTTTACTGAAAAATCCCGAGTCTTTGTAGGTGAATTGCTTACTTCCACAGGCGGGGTTATGCATGCCTCTTAGCTGATGAGTACAGCGGCTCGCTCCTTCACTCGATTTGTACTTTGAAATTAAAATTTTCGATCGTCCCAGTGCAAACTGAAACCAGCCGACAATGTTGAATGGACCAATACTTCTCCATTTCTTTCAGCTTTCGATGGCACTTCGCATGTTTGGGAACGACGTCTTCTTCCAACACCTCCACGGAGGGACAACAATCAGGGAGGCTTTCGCTAAATTGGACCCCACGAGACTCATCGAGCGACTCAATAACGGAGAGGTGGGCATTATTTTCCCATCGCATAGTTACGTTCACTACGCGATCAGTTGTACTCTGTGGAATTTTTCTCTTCCAGAAATTTGTGTTATTAAGTGAAAAGATGTAGACCAAATTAAAAAGATCAAATATTAAAGATAGATAGTTAAGTACCTCCCTACACATTAGGAGGTACTTAACTTCGAAATGTTCTCAGTTTCAAATCACACTGCACGGCAATGCCAACCCAGATAAAAATTGCTGGCCCCGACGTGAGCAGTATAGAGATTAGCGTACCAACACAGTTTATTACATAAGGATACAAGAAGGCTATTTATACCCAGCATTACAAACTTAACAGTTCAATAATTCACTTAATTTTACTACATTTTCTAAAAATTACTCGACGTGTGCCGTCATAGTTGTCTCATAGTTCATGTGAAAATACTGGGTAAATAGCGAGCAGGATTCGTATTCCACCAGCTGTTATGGTTTGCCCAATCTAGCTAATCTAGTGTGCAATGTTAGTCATAGATTCAATGGACAAGTTTTTTCGATTAAAACTAATATTGAAAAACATCCGGTACTCAAAAAAAATCATTCACGAGTAGAACTACCCTGATTCCCCAACACTACTTCCTAAGTTTTAAGACGCAGATTATCCTCGTATTATCTCTTGTTATTTCTCGTAGACACTATCGCTGCAAAAAAGCATTCGTCCGATTGAGTCGTTCGGTCGTGTGGCGACGTCCGCTGGGTTGCCCGTCTCCCTGGAGTTGACGGGCACGCTGTCCCTGGACGTCCTAGCCACGGCCACCGTGCGCTTCGGGACGCTCTACCCTGACTTCAACCCCAGCGTCGACATCCACGGCACACTCAGTCCAAGGTCTGTTACGATGCTAACATTTCCTTATTCACTATTGTGCAGGAGATAACTTAATCCTAAACGGTTAGTGCAGTGACTGACCGTAATTTTTAACACTATCATTTGTTTTTCTCTTTGCTAGGAGATACAATTTTGAACATTATTTTTCATCCCCATATCTCAGAAACCCCTTTTATTTGATACTATTTTATATTTTTATTTTTAAATGTATGTTGAAAGTTAAGATTATCTCTGATCGGTGTGTTAGAAAACTTTAGATAAGAGTTAAATTCGCAAGAGTATTACAAACGCTTGTAATGATCGTCAAATATCAACTGTGTGGCAGCGTTGCTAGCGACATAAGAGCGACGTTGAAGATCGACGGCATGGCAGCGGTGGCTGGCGTGGAGGTGGCGGCGTCACTGAGCTCCAGGAGCGCTCTGTCAGGCCGCATCAACGCTAATGGCATGAGCTCGCTTAACCTCGACCTCAACATGCCTAATGAGAAGGTCGAGTTCATCAACGTCACGTGAGTTCAGGGAAGCGAACGCTACAATATTTTTGGTTTTATATCAGTGAGGCTGAGAATTTACAAGGCACACGTTAATACTAACCTGATTATACAGCCAAGCAAGCATACTCTCACGTCGAATTTGTCTAGGATGAAATTGACTCATAAATATAAAAGTCTCACCATGTTTAACAATGCTCCAGTTCTCAGAACCTCATTTTCAGCTATCTTCACTCTATGTGTGAACTGACTGGTGTAAGTTAGAAAAAAAATTTGTATTAGAATGTCTTTACTTCACGCAGCGAAAAGCGTTATGAATAATACTAGTAGTTCTCAACTCGGCGGGACCGTCCACTCGAGTTACGGAGCGAACATTTTCTTTACGTATCACAAAAATTTCGTAATTATTTTGTCTATCTCTGACAAAATAATTAACTCTGGATATGTCGAATCATTTAAACTATATCTTTAAATTAGATGTGCCTAAAACATTTATGTTCTCCAAGAAAATAGTGTCCTTATTGCAAGTAAAATTTTTAATATATTACGAAAATCAAGCTTTCCATGCAGGTTCCTTGAATTACTGACAAGGCTTGTGTGCAATTTTTATTTTGTATTTGTGCAAATAACGCCATTTGGTTGATAGCGTTCAGCACGCATCAGTTCTAATATTAATATTGAATATATTGTTATATATTGTTTGACCCATTTTCAAACCATTAAAAATATTCAAATCAAACTATTTTTAACCTCTATTTGGTTATTACAAACCTTAATCGAACCAGCGTTAATATCTTCGTTATTGCTGGCCCATAGCATATTTCTGTCCGTTGTTTGTCGGCATGTGAACTACTGCATCACTTTTTGAGGAATCGTATCGAATTTTATGGCGCAATTCGGACAATTTATATTCCGACGGCAGGTCAAATCTGTTCCTGCTTCATGGCTCAGCATCTGCGAGTGGTGAAACGCTACGAGTTGACCCTGAAATTATAGTTGCTGATAAGAAAGTAGAAACACACGACTGCACTCCGTACGCCGACGAGATAGGAGCGACGGCTTGCTGGTCTGTTCTGTTCCCTAACACCTCTGAGGTGGAGGGAGCTCCTAGCTTCCCACTAACTGGGTCTGCACACCTCAATGTCGTGGCCATCAAAAGCGATCCCAGTTTGGGGACATATCAAGTCCGGTACAGCTTCAACAATAATGAGGTGAGCAAGACTGCTGCCACATAGTCGCAAAACAGCTTTCCATTAGAGTCGTATGAACCTATTATTTTTTCTTATTGTTTTGAACGACTTGCGGTGCAGATTGGGTGAATATCTTGTATACCTTCGTTTCTTAGTGTATAAAATTTTGTGAGAGCTTGACGCTGCTTTTAATAGAAACTAATCGAGAATTGGTATTACGCACTATTCTGGACGGCAGAAATATAGTCCGAAATTTCCAAAAATCATGTAACCCTGAAATTTGCTTCCTGTTTCAATATATCATAAATTAATGCTCATGCATATAATCTGTCGCGCGTAAATTACATTTTCTAAGCAATTGTGTGCAATTGTTATAGTGGTACACACTTCTACAGAACGAGCGTCGCTTGATACTATCAGGCAACACTCCAGGCACGGCTGTCTCCAGGGAGCACAGCCTCGTGGCGGCTCTTAACGCTCTGCAGCGCACTGCTGACCTCAAGATCAGTACGCCCAAGTGGAATTTTGACGCCAAAGGTTTGATAATCGTCATGTACTTCAAATAATTTCATTACAAACTATAAAAGCTGAAATATACAATGAGACATGGAGTACAAATATTTAAATGTTCCCTAATGCGGATATTCATTATATATATATATGTTTTTTTTTTATTTTTACCTTCATTCGTCGATTGTCAGTAGATTTCAATAGTTCAGCTACTTCGATTGTTGCCTTTTGCATCCTCGCCGAATCAATATTTTACTGCCACTAAACCTTCCTTCATAATAAATTTTGGCTCTGTAAAATTCACCTCTTCTTGATTCAGAAGTTTTCTGCACTTTCATTTTTTGAGTTCTATACCAACGAAGCACCTAAAGTCTTGTAGTGTTAACTCGAATTCGCCAAACTCGGATCAAGTATCGTTTACTAACCTAACCCAACACATTTGCAATCATATACAAATATTTTGTGCTTGCTACATCCAGTACAAAAACTTTCAATATCACATCAGGCTCATAATTCAAATGCTGATTTATACTACAACTTTCTGTGCCATGGTTTGCTTGTTGTTGGCGCAAGCTCAAGAAATTAATGTCATGCGGCTTCCAGGTCCAAACATAATCATAACAAATAAATTTTTTGTTTTCAGGTCGCTTTGTGTGGGATAGATCGGTCAAGAAACTTGATTTGGTCTGCCAAATTGATGGGCAGCTGGTGGCCGAGGTGAGAGCTTGAGGACCGCGAGTATTTAAATAGATCTATTTAATGTTTGTAGGCTTCTTTAAGAGTTTATTGTGGCATATATGACTACATATTGCACAGCTATAGCCTGGTGCTGTGAACAATTTTCATGGGTTTATTTAAATTTTGTTGAGGTTTTTACGGAGTCCCGCAGTTCATTTTTAATATAGTATAATAACATATAATAATACAAATCATGATAATTTTTACCAGTGAACATGCAAATAGCAAGTTTTGGTTTCAGGTGGAACTGAACATGGCACGACACGAGAAAGATGGTCGGAAAAACCTGATACCGACAGCGAAAATTAAATGGAGGGGAAGAGATCTTTTCAATCTCGGAGGTAAACATTTCTTTTGACGCTTCATAAATGTATTGGCAGTACATCAAAAAATGTTAATTGACCCTACATTTATGATAAGTCGGGCAGCTTTGCCAGACCCGACATTAATGATAAGTCGGGCAGCTTTGCCAGACCCGACATTTATGATAAGTCGGGCAGCTTTGCCAGACCCGACATTTATGATAAGTCGGGCAGCTTTGCCAGACCCAACATTTATGATAAATCGGGCAGCTTTGCCAGACCCAACATTTATGATAAATCGGGCAGCTTTGCCAGACCCAACATTTATGATAAGTCGGGCAGCTTTGCCAGACCCAACATTTATGATAAGTCGGGCAGCTTTGCCAGACCCAACATTTATGATAAATCGGGCAACTTTGCCAGAAGTAATACAGTTGACCAAAGCGCATGATGGGCAGAAACTGGGTGCGTTAATCACCAATTTCAATGACGTTACAATTTCGCAACAAGATAAATGTATAAATAAATAAATAAAGTGCTGAAGTCAAAGTGCACCTCAAAGACAGCATTTCTTCTCGACTTCTCACAGCGCAGCTGGACTAATATTCTTCACAGTAATTCCTCGTCCACGGAATTTACGACCAAGCTCAGAAAAAATCTCCACGATAGTTGGTCAAATAAAATAACAGTTATTTTCGAACTGATACCTAAATAGGAAAACTGGTTGATAAAATACAAAAATGAATGAAATTATCTTGTGGATATGATTGTTATTGTCATTTATTTTGAACAGTTCTATGTCGAAGAATCTATTATGACAGTAATACGGCACATCATTAATAATATATCATTATTAATAATACTAAAGCTTCGACACTCCTGAATGATTACAATTGATTGATCATGAAACTGCTAAACTGCAAATGGGTTATAATCACAGGAGAAATAGAGGCCCTGGAGAAGCAAGGGTCTGTGGTGTACAGCCTCGGGCTGCAGTTCTCGGCCAGCGGGCTGGAGGCGACGACTCAAGAAGCGCTCATCAGGGGCGAGCTGCACGGCGAGGTCAAGGAGGGGGCCAATGAGAAGAGTATTAATCTTAACATCGATTATAATATTGCGGTGAGTGAAATCTAATATTATCTCTTTACATCAACTCTTTCATTCATCGTCTTCTTTGCTCTTGTTGCATTTAATTGATAATTCTACAGTCAGAGATACTATTTTATATGCGGTCACCTTAACATAAATCACTAATTTTGTTTATTTTCCTTCAAATAAATCCTTCTTCGGTACAACGCGACTTGTTCGCGAAAGCTATGTACTCGCTAGAAGAATGTTGTATTAAAACAAAATTTGAGTGGGCAGAAGCGTTTATTTATACTGAATGACTATGTTCTTAGGGTGAACAGCACAGAACGACCGTGGATTACACTCTACTGCACACGTCTGACACCGAATATAAGTTCGTGAGTGACAGCGAGGTCGTCTTCACTCAGTTTCCCACGCTCAATCTCGTCTGGAAGAACTCGTATCGGGTAAGTCGCTCTCTATGACTTCGACTGTTCTACAGTGTGTAGTTCCTGAGTTAACAACAGAACGAGTCACGCATGCGTTCTTAAATGGTGCTTTTGTATGTGTGTTTGTATACGTGGACAACACCACTAGGAAAGTAAAGAAGCACGAGAGGCGGCACAGAATGGGCAGAAATTTAAGAAGAAAGGGAAATCCCATTTGGAGTCGAAAAAAGGCATAATTAATTTTTGTCGCACGATTAATTTTTTGTGATTGGGTCTGGATTGAAGTTGAATGGGGAACGAAACAAGTTAGGGCTTCGGAGACTTGAGTAGTGAATTTATGTGCGGGGTTCATTTATTGATGTAATTTATAGAATAGATAACCACATTTTTACGATTCATTCAGACCTATGTAGAGTGTCACACGAATCAGCTCTCGTTACGTCAGTGTGTTCAGCAACGTGAATGACGAGCGGCTCTTGCATGTCTGGTCTCGAGATATGCTGCTAAAACATATCAGACTTTAATGGCTTATGAAATATTAGTACAAGGCGCCGCAGACTCCAGGTGTTAATATTTATTCTTTAATTTGCGTTGATGTCCTCTGCTGCCAGTTGAAGCGTGGGTCTGTCGAGATGAACATTATGCTAAACTTCGGAGAACATTTCCACAACGACGATCACGCCGTTAATTTCCATCGAAGTCTCACTTTCCTGCACTCAGAGGAGCAAACGTTGATCAGCAGCAAGCTCGCTCTCGGGGTTGGTGAAGCATTTCGTAACTGGATACTGCTTAGGATCCATTGTGCTGAACATCTTCCTAGCATTTGTTTCTTTTCAGTGGAATGAATGCATGAAAAATTTAATGAACTTTTCCAATCGAACAGCTAACTTCAAGAAACTATATTTGCAGCACAAAATGAGCAACATAGACGTGATGCTGGCGGCAGACTTTCTCTCTGACTGGACCGATGTCGTCTCCACCGGCTTCGTCTTCCAACTCGTCTCAGGTAGGCCGAAATTTTTGAAATTATTTGCATGTATCGAAAATCTTCAGCGACGCATTAGCAAGCAGTTTGGGAAGATAATTCTGGCACGAGAATTCATTTTATTTGTCTACTTTCGTCGATGATTCTTTTCCTGATGTCCTTATATGAAGGCAATAGGTTCCATGAAAGATTTAAGGTTCTTAGACAATAACGATTTTGGTTTTTCCAGCATTTTTTATACCAGAAGATATTGTTACCACGCGGAGATCACTACATTCGTCCTCACGATCAGTTAAAGTAGTAAAGAAAGGTAAAGTTGTTGAAATTCTGAGTATAAATTGTAACTAACTAATTTTTTTGCTTAGAATTTTAATTGCGGAAAAGTTCCTATACGAATTAGTTCGAAATTATTCGTTGTGCAGGACGCGACGTCTCGTCACGCCTGCACCTACAGAAGGTCCCAGGTCCCCGGTTGGACGGCTCAGGAAGTTTCGCCTTGAATGTTCCGTCGCTATCAGAAGTTCTAATCAACGTAACCATCAACGAGACTTCGAAGAGCTTGTATAACGTCAGTGGTTTTAAATCAGCAAGCAGCTTAAGAAATATTCTTAAGGCCTCGTAGTGAATCGGGAGTGTGGATTATTGGCTGTTAAGATGGTCAATATGGAAATGATATTACTATTAGAGATGAACTCCATTCATACCTGAATCTTCCTTGTATTGAAAAATATCATACCTTTCCGTTCATTGAATTCAATGCTACGGCCCGTAATCTAGTAAGGATAGAGTTAGCGTTTGCATTTTGTGTTTTGCACGTCGTTTAACGCGGCCATTATACGAATTAGGCATTTATACTGTTGTTTTTTAAGTTTGTTGAGGTTTTGGTGCAAGTAAGGCATTTTTTTATTTCTGTACTACTCAGATTGGTGCTACAGGCTCAATAGGAGCAGGTAACGAAATGAGCCTGATAGGCACGTATGAAACGAACCCGCCGCTGTCACACCACCAACTCCTGCTCACTGCACGGCTGCCGGACCAGACCTCGGCTAACGTTAACGTCACTGCGCTCTTCACTTGGGAGAAAGCTTTCGTTACCATAGAAGTACTCTATATATTTTAAACTATGAGATATTCACATTAAAAATAACAACAGACTATTTGTATAGTTTACATTAAGAAGCTTTTGGTATCTCTTACTGCGCTATATTTGCGTAATAAACAAAATAAATTTATCAGATTTCAAGCCGCTTCTAAAGACAACAGCGTCTTTGGTTTGCCCGTTTTTTCTTGCACAGGAAAATACTGTTCTTGAAAATGTCTTCGACATTTTGCAGTGTTATTCTTTTTTTCCGTGTGGAGGATCTACCGAGCGCTAAATAAGAATTCAGGACCAGGACGGCAACGTTGCGTGGCATTACATGCACTCTTCTTCCCACAGGTGCAACCCCAAGGAGGCGGCGCCTACAGGAGCACCGCTTGCTACACGCACGTTATCGACCAGCTCGCCGTCAGCACCAAATCTTTGGAACTGGAAATTTCCTTTCCCAAATTAACTGTTAAAATATCAACGGACCTTTCAATTGGTCAGGTTGTTACCGTCACAAACCGTCTACAGTCCGACAGGTTGGTTATTTTTATCAATAATTAAATTGTGAGGGATTGGCATTGCAACTGCAATGCGCATCCTATTTGTTCAGATTATAATTTGTGAATGAATTTTAGTAACAGTAGTAGGGAATTTTAATGAGGATGCCAGTTCTAAAGTCAAGTTGACCAATTTATTTCGTTCAAATTGCATTTATATAGTTCCGTAATTTGTAGGACGTTGTTAAAGAAAAGTATGGAAATTTACTACATGCTATATAAAATTAAGAGCTATAATTTGCTAGTTCAATATCGGTGATTGTTCAGGACGCAAGACGTCATCACTCGTCTCGTCCTGGACATCCTCAAGCCGAAGAAGAAGGGAGCGCGGATGACCCTGCAGTGGGACCCCAACAGGTTGTATTTACTCACTTCAACCTGACATTTTTCTAAACATCAACATTTTTTTGCCATATTAACCCAATCTGACCATACTTTTCTTAACAGTAAATCCTATTGCATCATATTTAATTATGATCCAATTTTATGATTGTATATCTGTAAGGCTGTATATCGTGATTTTTAAGGCACTGAATGGAAATTGAGATCAGCAGGACCGACCATAACTTGGGTCAGTCGGAGCCCAGAAGTCATTGAGATTGCAACCCGTGTATGGACATTGTCAACTGACGGTATCGTGCCTTAGCCACTTTAGTTCAGTAGATAAACACCGCCTTTAATGTGTTGCGGAGCTGGACTTCCATTTGCTTTTCGGGAGCTGGCCGAATTGAAGTTAGTCTTGAAGAACACGTCCGTCGTGACCACTTGAGATGATCAGATTAACTGTCTAGGGGACTATCAGGTCGCTCGAATAGTCCATTAGTGTGAGATTTGGCATCTATTATCCATGAGGGTTGGCATCCATTAATATAACGGTTTCACATGATGTTCTTGTTTTTATTCAATTGTTACTGTTAGGGTTTGATTATTTAAAGGAAATACCTCACAAGAGTATTACGAACCCGACGAAGCACCAACTTCATTACAATATCAACACATGCAAACATTACATGCAACGATTCTAGTTGCATCATCTCAATGTCTCTCGTTTCTCAGTCGTGGCTAGTATTGTAGTGCAGCTGTACGTATAAAAAAAGTGCCTGACAGCATTTTTTTGACGCCGTATGGAGCATGTCGCTTAAAAATAATTGGTTATACTTTTTTCATCCTAGGGACCCGTTGTAGAAGTAAGAGTTGTCCCTGCTGCGGGACTGGTCTGATCTTACCCTCTTACATCCTATGGACCCGTTGTAGAAGTTAGAGTTGTCCCTGCTGCGGGACTGGTCTGATCTTACCCTCTTACATCCTATGGACCCGTTGTAGAAGTTAGAGTTGTCCCTGCTGCGGGACTGGTCTGATCTTACCCTCTTACATCCTATTGACCCGTTGTAGAAGTTAGAGTTGTCCCTGCTGCGGGACTGGTCTGATCTTACCCTCTTACATCCTAGAGACCCGTTGTAGAAGTTAGAGTTGTCCCTGCAGCGGGACTGGTCTGATCTTACCCTCTTACATCCTAGGGACCCGTTGAAGAAGCTAGAGTTGTCCCTGCAGCGGGACTGGTCTGACCCAACCTTCAGCTCCATCAACGCCACGGCGTTCCTGGGGCTCCTGGACAACACTTATCAAATGGCATTGACTTCTACGGCGCTCAGTGAGATTATATAGCTAGCTTACTTTGGTCCTAAACTATTTTAAAACATTTGGACTTTGTATCTGATATTATAAGCAAGACTGTTATCAAATTGTGTGCATTCGTTATTGTGTTAAACGATTTTTCATTATTTATAAAATTAATTAGAAAGAATTTTACTATATTGTGAATATTCAATTTTTTTTCGATTCAAAAAAGGAGCATGTGTGGTGTGTGCTCATGTTAAATTAGTAAAGTATAGTAATGCCGTTGCTGAACAATAGGAAAAGTTTGGCCTCTTGCCGATTCTTGTAATTTTTGTGGATGAAATGCTGAGAATATACGTACGTCTGCATAGCAAACTATAGGCTGAGAATACACGTATGCATGACTTTTTAAAATAAATCAATTAATTGATCTAAGGAGTAAATGTCGTTAACATTACAGAAATGTACAGAGGAGCAGCGTTTCTATGGGAACAGCGGCACAGCGGTCGTCTGACGTGGCAGGATTCCCTCACCAGGGAACGTCAAGAAGTTGTTGGTTCCGCACACGCGCGTCTCTCTCGCGCCCAAACTGCGGAATTTGTCGCAAATTTCGATCTCGCGACTCCTTTTGAAGACTGGAACGACAACTACTTCAGAGTGCTGTAAATAATTTCCACTGAAGATTATTAACTTAAATGAGTTTTTTTCTGAATATTTAGCTTACATGAGGTTAGAATCAGTTTAGCTTTGTTTGGCTTACTTATTTTCTGTTTGGGGTTGATTAATTAGTAGTAAAGAAATTTGAAGAACCATCACAGTTTTAGCGGTATTTATTTGATATAGTCCTAAGACCATTTAGACTCGGTATTTTTCCTAAGACCATTTATTCGGTATATTTTATTTAAAAAACCAGCACAATTCAGCCCACTCAATTTAAAACCAATCTCCATGTATGATTCGACACATTTCAAGCACACTTTGCGAAATCTGTTACCACACGTCTATTTTTGCCTCTATGATACAATTTTACGTTGTATGTCAACACTCATAGTTGCTCGTTAGCTAGTTATGGTTAATATTAGTGCAGTTGCTCGCATAAAAAACAGCACCTGGCCTCATTTTTACCGCCGTTTTATTGACATGTAGGTTACGGATTTCATTTCATTATTTCCATTCAATAAATGCTGTTTATGCCTTTTGCATCCTAGGGACCGAATGATTAACATAATTTGTGTCTACTTAAAACATGAGAGACCAAATGGTGTCAGCACTCAGTTTGAGTCAGATTCAATTAAATTCGTAGTTTCTTGATAAATAAATAGAACCTCTAGTTTAGTTTTAAAACCTGCTTTTCCTCTCAAGGTATTCCCGCGATGCAGATCGCATAAACGGTGTGGTGAACAGTCGATGGCATGACGATGAATTCTTCGACGCACGAATGGTCGCGGAGAAAAGCTACGAAAGCCTCAGTCTGTTCAGTGGCAACTCTTCGCTGGATATCAGCTCTTCTTTCCGAGGCATGACCTCACTCAAGACTGGGGCTAAAGTTAACAGGAAACCTGGTCTTTTGGACTCAACAATGTTCATGCAGGTGAGAATTAGCAAGAAAAATCTTTATAATACATGAAAAACGATGATAAAATATCTTTCATGTTGTTATGTGTTCCTCAGGGTGACACAGACCGAGAGTCCTTTCTTCTCTAGGTGCATTATCATATATATGTTTATCTATCAAAGTCGGTTCTAATCTAGTGACTAATCTATATTTTATTTATGACCGCGTTCATAAATAATCAACTTGACGCTGTCGTTCTGTTTTCCCCAGTGGGAGGAAGACCGCATCGAGGTGCGGCTGGAGGGCCACGACCAGAGTTCGTCAGGGCAGCTTGACTATTCAGTGTTCGGGCACGCCGTCACGTCCCTGGACGGCTATCGCTCCCTCTCGTCGGAGCTCAACCTCGTCGCGTCGTCCAATAACGTCAACGCCAAGGCAGCCGCGCGCTGGGATGCTTTGAAATACGAACTTAAGTGCCGAGGTGCTTGCTGATTTTACTCTTATTTCCACATGTGCACTCAAAGCGTTTTGATTATACTGAAAAAAACTGCTGTTGAACTCTAATAGTGAAAAATCATAATAATGCTTATGTGATGTGCATAACTAGTAAGCGTGTTTTTTATTATTTATATAACAGGCAACCGTTATTCTGGCGACGATTACTTGAATGGCGAAATATGGCTTTTATTGCCTGGCTACGAAGAAGGTGATTTTTTCGGCCAAATGAAAATCTTCAAAGATCCCGTGGACCAGCGACATCGGCTGAAGGTAAAAAATATCACAAGCAAAAAATTAAATAATTTGTCCTTTGATTGTTTTTTCTTTTTATAGTACACTGTCCGAGAAAACGGTAAAAAACGGTCTCATGGGCGTGCTAGTGGCCAGTGGCCACGTGAAAATGAACCGTTTATCCATTTTTTTCTGATGATGTACGATTTTCTAGCGTTAAATTTGCATAAACACGGCCATACGGTGTTTCTTTCCACGTGCCGGCCGGCCACTATAACGCCGGTAAGACCGTTTGACGGTGATTTTTCTAACACTGCATGCCTACAAACAATAAATCATAAATGTCACTAGACCATCGGCAAGTGGGGTGGGAAGACTCTGCAGGTGGAAGGCCACGTCACGTCCGAGCGCCACGACTTCCACGGCAGCCTCAGCATCAACACTCCATTCGAGGCGCTCTCGCACGCTCTCCTGGTACTCGGCAAAGGATACGACGGTGTCAACCATAAGGTAACTCTAACATCAAAACCTGGTCAATTGAAAATTCAGAAGAAGAGAATTACATATTATTTGGCTCCGGACAGGAAATTAGCCTCAACTTGACCTCCATAATTTTAGGCTACCATTTATCTGTGCTTGCTGGAGTAAAAGGGTGCTGCTCCAGCAATCACACTATTTATGTTATTTGCCAGCAATAGTTTGGAGTCTGTCGAGTGTGTAAGCGTGGCATGCGCTGCAGCTACTGTGAGAAATTATACCCTTACAAACAGAGTAATGTTTTATTCACTAACCGAATGTATCATGTAATGTGCTCGTTGAAAGTACAATGAAATCAATTTAAACACCAACTATGAGCTGAACTTGTTTGTTAAATACATGCCTTTTATTTTTCTTGACTGTCATATATAACATTTCAACCACAATATTAATTGAAAAAACAGAGGAATTGTGTATTTACATCACATGATTAAAATCTGTGCAGTCGGAAGCCCGCATTGCGTGGGGCACGAAATTTTCTTATGGGTTCGAGCTGCTCGGTCACGTGACGTCCATCACCGACTTCCTCGTAAGCGCTTCAGTGCGCACGCCCATAGAGCGCTTCAAGGTACCAACGTGACTTTGCGGCTGCAAGTTAACTTTTTTAAATAATGAGTAAAGCTTTATGTTGTATCTATAGATAGGACTGTGTTTTCTACGTTGTTATGAGCTACAACTGATATAAAAGTAAAATTAACCGGATTTATTGACCTTATCTGCGGCATGATTTTAATTGTGTATTAATTTTTGACCAATTTTAAGGAAGTGAAAGCAGAAATTCGACACCTCTTTGACATCAGCGACCAAGTCCGTTGTCACTCCAGGATCTTTGGCCAAGTCGGTGACAAGAAAGTAAGTTTATCAGGCGTAGAAAGTTACAGTGAAACTGCATCATTTTAGGGACCTCTTTCTGTAAGAACTAGTGGAATGTGTGTGGTAAAATACGAAAAATTGAAGATATATCACTAACAATTATTTGAACGAATAAAGTTGATTACGAAGATAATTTTACAGTACGGCTTAGGAGGCCGCTACGAGCAGGGAACCAAGCCTCGCATTAGGGTCGCGTTCGAAGCGTATACTCCGCTGCCGATGCTAGAGTTGCTGTCGCTCGACTTGAGTGATAACAGCGCCTACCACGACTCTGACTACCAGCTTCAAGTTCTCTATGGCAGCAACAGTCCACTTCACCTCACTGTTGAAGTTGTCGTGAGTGAAATCTTTTTAAGCGATCGATGACTAAATATTAATATTTTTCGTCGTGTTACCGATATGAGGAGCAGATTACCTACCGGCATCGTTCACGCTCCAAGTCTAAACGCGTTCAAGAACAGACTAGATTAAGTTACTTTCCTCCACAAAAATCCATCGTCCCATAGCCCTAACTCAACAATCTACAACACGACGCAACAGAAAAAAAGAGCCTATCTTCGGAAACACTGTCAAACACATGCACCCAGAACGAAAGACGACAAAATCCACACTGAACACATCCACACCATGCAGAAGCACATACAAAACAACTGTACCATCTATAGTTTGTTTTCATTCTTTTCCCAGTGGCACCACACAGCACCATTACATCTAAGTTCTATTTGCAGTAAAATTACTTATCATTGTGCAGCGCGGACACGACGAGGAGGACTGGGCGGTGAAGGCCGAGCTGCCGTTGTCTATCCTGGACGCTAACATTCACGACCTCAGCCTCGACGTCGTCGCGGGTCTGAGCTGGGGCGACACGAGACGCCTCAGCTTCTCCCTTACTGCTGACTCCGACACGCGCAGGAAAGTCAGTGAAGTCATTCCTTCCTTACTTCTCGTTTCACATGATATACATTGGGATGTAATGCAGAGATGTCGTTGGGTTTCCTACCTGTGTTGTTGTATAAGGATTTAAAATGGAATTTGATGTCAATATTCAAGTTATATGTGAATATTTTGCCAGGATGACTGTTATCATTTTCCAATATTATTCATAATAAATGAACTCGAAGGTGGTGCTGATAACTCGCCTGCCACCGCACGGCGAGAACTCGCTCGAGGCGAGCCTAGGTGGGTTCATCACGTATCCAGGATACGAGGACGTGAGCCTTGATTGCCGCTTCTCGGTACCTTCGTACGACCGTCCCGGGGCGCTGGACGCGGCCTTCAGGTAAGCATGAGTTCGTGTGCTCTGTTGTCATTAAACAATTAAACATTCCTGGCATGTCCTTGTGCTCAACTCTAAGACATTCCCGACTGACCTATCCGTTCACTACAGAAACTCTTGAATACATTGGTGCTCAATTAAGGTAATGCAGGCGGACTAATACATTCACTACAGAAACAGTTGCATACATTGTTGCTCAATTATGACAGGTCTTTTGAGTATTTATATAATTGCACGACATGGCTTATGTCGCCTGCTACGTGCTCTGTTGCTTCACTAATGAGAGGGTCGGCATGTGCAGGACACACGGCGCCGGCACCACCGCTGTCAGGATGAAGGGCGACTACAGAGCGCTGGATGCTACGTTCACGTCTCCCTTCGAACCGTACAGGTCTCTCTATGTCTTATATTGTACAATATATCTTCTAGGTGTTATGTATTCTCATACTGAGGTGATGTGGACTGACCCGAGGTGTGAACATTCTCATACTGAGGTATAAGATTGTTGAGGTATATTGAAGGTAAATATCATATCAGAATATTATAACCTCAACTTCACTTTTCTCATCTAATCGGTGCTTAGTGACCCTCTAAACTATGTAAAGTATTTTTATTTCCGCTTGCACTAGTTTTGTGATGTGGCACGCTTGCGTTTAAAACTACGACTTAATAGGGAAATGAACATAGAGGTTTTACTTCATAGCGTAAATTTAGAGTTTTTCTCGGAATGTACATAAACAAGTTTATAAATAGATAATTGTATGATATAATTTCATAAAACTTGCATATATGATTTTAATTAAAAGCGAATTGCGTGTGTATTCATTTAACCAGTAAATGAATTGATGTCAGAACTGGAGAAGTGAGCTGGCGCTCGGTGCCGCTGAGCGTCGTGCAAGAGAAGGTGAGCGGCCGCGTCAAGTGGGAGGCTGGCGAGGTGACGATGGACGGCACGACGCACGTCAAGGGCGGCGCGCTGACCAAGGTGTCTTGCTTAATTTATGAAGAAATTATTGGGTTGAGAGGTTAAATTTTATGCACTTCTTGACTAAGCTTACAAAAATTTATGTAAGATACTTTCCGTAAACCATGGTATGTGGATCAGTGGTGTGATAGGTTGCTAGGTCTTACTCATTTACTTAGTTTCTCGAAATATACATATGATGCTTGCCGAGCCCAATGGAATGAGCGTCAGGGTTAACAAAGCCAATAGAAAAATTGTTGAAGAAAGTAACCACTCATTTGATTACATATGCCAACTTTAACTTTGTTTTCGGCCAAAGTGTGTCTTTCGTCATGTTGACCAAATATTTTACATATTTTTTAATTAAGTTCCATGCGGAAACTAAATTCTGTATCTTTCGTCTCAACTTTCTCCGGGCTGTGAACAATTAAATACGGAATGAATTTGTGAATAGTTTTTTCTGCTTGAAAGCTGAGGTTTCAAACAAGTTTAATGCGCTTGCTAAGCTTTGTTGCTCATATCCCAGCTTGAGGCTGATGTCACAACTCCTTGGTCAAGTTACGAGCGTTGCCGCCTAACTTTAGACAACACGCCTACTAGCAACGGCGTCGCCAGCCACGTCACTCTCACCAGCTCCTCAGAATCCTTCGTCGCTGATATTTCTTACGACAGAGACGCCAGTGAGAAGTGGACATGGAGTGCCACGGTAAGTTGATTGATTAAATGTCCAATTACTGAAAATCGGGACGGTTACTTGTGCAAAATAGAGCTAAAATAGGTTTTTAGATCTAATTTGACTTTTAAATTACATCCTGCATATCTTGTCAATTATATGTGACAAATTTTGCTTAAATTCTTGTTTTGGCTTCATTAACAGCAATAACGAAGTAGGTTCAGTAAGTTAAATTTTCGATTTTGATTTTTCGGGATCAGAGTATGGAGTAAGTTATGATTTGTAATTTATAGGTTTAACTTGCCAGATGCTCTTATACCATTGTTCAGGTTTCATTTTTTATTTTTCCTTTTCGATGAGAATCCTGAGGCTTTAGCAACCAAAATTTCACTTGAGTTTATACGCTGCTTGCCTGCTTTCCGAGTCTGAGTGCGCACGTGCAACCGAAACGCTTATTACATCAGGAGTTATCGCTATTTAAATTTATCAAAAGGTGCGAGTGAAGTTGAACTTTATCTATAACATAATAAGGTTAATGTAATTATATACCTAGGTGAACCACGCATTCGATGAAACCAACATGCTGTACACCTGCGAAGTTGAGTACCTCTTCGCCTCGGACGAACTTTACCTTTCAGTCGACACCATGACTCCCTTGCAAGACTACAAGCTCCTAGCTGGCAAAATCGATATCAAGTAATCTGCATTGAATTTTTAAATGCAATCTAGTTAAAAATAGTCTAAGGTAACTGTTGTTTCTTCGATTTATAGTTTTGCCTTTGACGTATTTTATTTTAGTACTTTGCTTGTGAACAAATTCTGTGAGTCATTTGATATGATACATAGGTATTACAGCCCATCCGACCCATTTCCAGCACTGACAATATCTATGATGCTTCATGAATACTCTTGCCTCAGGTTCCCTGACTCATCGTACTCAGGCCTGGTGCAGTGGGACTCACCATTTGGGTCTGGCAAACTTGAGATGGAGGCTGAGAGAAATCACGAGACCCGCTCCATCATCTCCTCGAGCTCCTTGACACTCCAGCCTCCTCAGCAGGAACCCAGCACCTACGCGCTGAAAGTTGACCTGGAAAATAGATCCACGGACGAGAAAGTCGACCTCGACACCTCCATAGAACTCAAAAGCAGTCAGCCTGACTTGGAGTAAGTATTGCTGTCAACTATCTTGATACGCTTACGAAGAGAGTTGCTTTACATGAGGAAGAGAAGAGCAATTTATGGAACATGTTCAGTTGCCTTTAAGTATATATAGTTTGAAGGGGAGGGAGGTTGATTCTGCGTCTTTGCTTGTTATTCGAAGTTCGCGTTTTTATTATACTTCTACTAATTTATTGATATTTTCATCAATATTCTTTTCGGTTAGCTTTCAGATCCATAAAATTGTTCCACGAAGATTTGAAAAATTCAGTTTTATTTTAAAAGTGAATTGCTGAACAAACAGCATAGACGAAGTAAATGCTGCAAGCGAGAGTCGGAGTGGTTAAGAATATTTGCTGTTTTGCAGCGAGATAAAAGTGAGCGGCACGGTACGCCAGGTCACCCACGACCCCGGCTTGGTTCGCTTGGCGCTGTCGTGGCCCAACTTGTCCCCTGTCGTGTTCACGGCCACGGCGAGCCACGAGAACGGCCTCACCGTCATTAAGCCGTCCGTCTCCGTCCAGATTGAGAAAACGAAATATGGCGTCGATGTGGAAGTAAGTCACAATGTCTTTTCTGCCAATTGATCTATATTTATCCCTTAGCTAAATAAACAATATACAATTTTTTCCGTCTGGTGCAGTGGGAGGCAAAAGATGGCGGACAAGTCCGAGTTCTGAAGGTCAAAGGCGGAATGTACGAGGAAGGCAAACCGCCCTTGGAGGTGGAAGTGGATTCAACGTTCAACGTTTACCTGCACGTCGTGGACGGATTTATTAATGTTAATCTTCCGTTGCCAGCTCCGTGGACCTCAAACTCTGCTCGCATAGAGTACAACAATAACAACAACGAGCATCAGTTTAAGTAGGGCACCTTAATTTATAGTCACACTCGATCGTTTGGTTGTTCATTACGAGAATGAAAATAAGATAATAATGTCTCAATCAAAATTCTTGTTTATTTTAATTATTTAACATGATTACTGATTAACATGATTAATTAATTAAATTATTTATTCTATTAATTATTAAATTAATTAATAGATTAATTAAGTCTGTTTACATCGGTAACTGTAGGATGCTGTTTGAACCGTCATGACTATTTCCAGCGTACGTATCTCGGCCGGGGTGCACGTGATAGACGTGGAGGGCAGCGTAGCCACGCAAGAAGGCGAGCAGGTTGATGGTTTCATTTCAGTGTCGTCGAACCTGCATTGGAACAAACATCCCCTCAAAGTCTCATTCAAGCAGGTTTGTGACATTGCGCTAGGTAAATATTTACTTGTAAAGGGATCAACGATTTAATTTTTTGTCAACTCGGTGTTTAAGCTAGCGGTCCGCAAATGGACATGCCAAACAATACGATGTTCATTATTATTATGGCCCAGTAATAGTATACAACTGATTTATTTCCAACTTTTATATAGTATGGGTGCAATTTGACCTGATTTTTAAACTCCATTGTCCTTAAACGAAAAAACTAACAACTGCTTATGAATGTTAACTAAATAGGGAATTGATGTTGTGTGCGCTACTGGAAGATCTTGCTGTTCACTAACGACAGAACTTTTATTCTTTACTAAGAGATGAACTATTAACGTGCTCAGGGCCTGACCCCCGAAGGGTACACGGGCAACTACACGGTGGAGTTCCCCCGCCACAACCCCGTGACGGACACGTGGACGCGGGAGACTGTCCAGGCGTCGCTGGTGCACTCGTTCCTGCCCGCCGGCCACAAGGGCCTCCTCACCGTACATCCCGCCTACCTAAAACTCGATCCTATTATGCTCGACTATATTTTCGAGGTGCTTAATGCCTAAAAATATTTACAGTTAAGGTTAACTGCAATGCAAAGCAATACCTGTCAAGCTCCAACAGGAAAGGTTTACATGATTCTTTGATTCAAGTGCACATCGAAAATTGCTTTCAGTATTACTGCTTACAAGTTCCCGCCATGCGGGGGTATGCGGGTTTATATTTTTGACGCTTGCTTGCATCAAGTCAAGCGCTTAGGTCTCGATTGTATTTTCGTAGTGTTCGCTGCCTCAAACTCGATCTTTTCACGCTCATTAAAGTTTACAGATGCTCATTGACTCATAGGTGACCCTACTACGCTCACTTGATTGTGTTATCGAAGTGTCTATCTTTAGAGTGTTGTTTCAACGGCAAGTAATTCTTTAGAATTAAATCTACCCTACATGATGTTGAATGATTTATCTTTTCTGTCATTGTTCTGTCTTCGTGTCAAATTATCTTACTTCTAATGGATTATTACCTCAAAAAATTGTTGTAGCCTCATTTGTTGTTATAAGCAAAAGCTGTTGTAGGCTCAACTCTTTTATTTGCTTTACTTCTGTAGTCTGAATTAGATATTATCTTGATCAGGTAGGTATCTAAATGCTGGCAGTTAAATCCGTGGAGCTGTTCTCATTTCTTAAACTACCGTATAACAATATACATCTAACTGAAATGTGGGTAACATTTCACGAAGAGTTTTACCAACAAAATTTTGTGGAATAAATAATTGGAATGTATGATGCTTGCTTTACCGTAATGTTGCGGCACGGTTATAGCCTGTTACGACTAGACACTAGAGGTATGAAGTGCGAAACTACTCGGAATTCTAACAATGTTCAGTATGTTAACCCTTTATAAGATCATTCGAGTTGCATCTCGTTTGTTGTTTTCCAAGATGCTGCGTCCTAAATAAATATGATATTGCCTGTCTCCACCAAACTTAATGAACTGTTCCTCTCAGTTCCCGAACAGTGAAGACATGACCGTGCAAGTGAAGTTGTCGTACAAGGCGATCGCCCTGGGCATCAGAGTGGAGGAGCGGGCGGTAACGCTGCCAGACGGAGCGTACCGCCGCAGGTTTACTGTTGAACTCGACAACCCAATTTGGCCATTCGGTGTCGTCAATTACAGGAACGTTCAACCCAACAAAAAAGTATGTCTTCAGCAGCAAAACTGTATTTATTTATCTTTATAACCTTCTAATATTTTTTGTGCCTCCGGACGACATAATCGAATTTATAATTGGTGTAATATTTGTTTACCACCCTTTGATTTACACAAACAGTTTTGTAAAAATGATGTCTTTTCACTTGTTCAATACACTAGCACGAAACGGTGCTGGAGGCGTACGACCTGAAGGTGCGAGACAGGAAGGTGTCTCTGTCGCTGGTCTCCAACCGCGTTGCTGATGGCCGCACCTTCGTCGTTACAGGTGAGAAGCTCATGATGCGAACCACATAACATTTATACCGAGCACTATAGTACCAGAATTTGTACAACAAGCGCGTCAAGCAACTGTAACGTAACGGTAAATGTACGATACTGTACCACTGTCAGGCAACTTCATTGTTTGTTAAATTTGCGATAACATTACAGCTTCTGCCAAAATTAACAAATAAAAATATGAGCGAAATTTACCACGCCATGACAGAATCAGCCAACTTTATTATTGGAAAGATTTACGACAGCAAGACAGCATCAGCCATTGCATTCAAGATCATTTACGATATAAAGTTAGAACCGATTATATTTGTACTTTGTCACAAAACATACGCATTAACAGAGGTTAGGCGTATGATAACTTTATATCCCTATAATTTATCATTTTTACTTTCAGACGTTCATGTCTGTACATTTTATGAAATATGTACCGAGACTCCAAGCATTAATTCGAGGATAATGAATAACAGCAAGACAACTGCAGGGGATGACGCTGTATGAGAACTCTGATTTAACTTAAAAGGAATATTTTTAACGTAGCGAGCATAATTAAATTGAAAAATGCCTGAACTGGGATGGAAACATTTTTAGTTTAATGTTTTTATTTATTTAATTCGCGTTTCAAAATATTTTCTTTCAATTATATAAATATTGAGTTATTCTTCAGTTAACCTTCCTGACGGGCGAACTGTAACGCTGCTCACGGGCTACGGCTTCTCCGCCTCAAAAGTCGAGCTGTTCTTCCACTTCAGTTGGCTTCAGGATCAAAACCTTGACTTAGGATTTGAGTGGGAGGATCTCTCTATGGTATGTTATTACTTGTATTATATTAGCCTCTACCTTATAATGTACATATATGTATTTATGCTGCTATCATCTCGCTCCATGGAGCCTTGCGTGGAACAACGGCTGTTTTGCTTCATTTATATTTTTTATTGGGAGTGCAATAGCGGGACGCCGTGAGTGAATTCATAGACTTTGAACTCAATACTGCAGAATAAGCTCAAATTTTTAATATAAGCTAATCATTCACGTTATTTTAGTTACCTGACTGGAAAATTTTATCTAATGTTACTGATACATACTACACACGTAACACAAGTATTTAAACTGAAGTTATACTTTATGCACGTTTCTTTGAAGGCCAGAGAGTATTCCTTATTAAAAATTTTCTTATTTGGCGAATCAGGCTTTTGGTAGGATTTGAAAATTCGAATATGAAGCTAAAGAACTACTTCGGCCAATCATGCCAACAAACTGAAATTACGAAGATCACTTGATTGCTTAAATCGCACTTTAACAAGGAATTTAAATACGAAGAAGATGGCACAGAATCTTCTTGATTCTGAATCTCCTTGTAAAGCTCTACTATGTACCTTTGATCAAAATGCTGATATTAATTTTAATTTTCTGTGTTGGCATAGAATGGCAAGAAGAAACATCGAATGCGGATTCACGTGACCCATCCGTTCCGCTCGGTGCTGCTCGAGGCGAACTACGAGAGAAGAGACTACACCGTCAACGCCGACCTGCTCTTCAACTGGAATGCTCAGAACGCAGAGTAAATTGTATTGCATTGTTTTCTATTGGCGACGTACGAATATTTCGTTCTCCGTTTTTAGTTTTTCCTTCAAGTATCTTTGCTTTGATATTGTAAATATGCGAACGCTTGTAGATTCATTTGACAAGAATTTTTGTCCACTTTTAAATGAAACATTTATTTCATTACAACTTCACCTTTTCTCGACGACACAAAAATTCATAAATGATGTCAAGAAATCTCTTTAGAATGTTGCAGCTGCTTCCATGGATCAAGGTTATCTTTCTGCCGACGCTCATTCCTTGATAAAAATATTTTTAAATTAAAAAGAAATTATTTCAGTTTATTTGTTTCTTTCGTTGACGGGAATTTATAAGTTGTCTGGTGGCAGGAGCGACGTGCTGCGCGGCGTGCTGCAGTGGCAGGACCTCAGCCTGCCTGGCGACCGCCACTACGCCGGCCTCCTCAGTCTCGTCCATCCTTCTTTGCCGCAGGTCATACATAATTTATTGCATGGTTCTGCTCACTTAGTATACGTTTTTGAGCTCGTACCCTTAACTAATTATGTCACTGGTCATGAGTCAATTAGTCAGCTCGGCATACGTTTTGTACTGGGAAAATAATTTAGACGAAACATTAACTTCGACTAGTCAAGAATTACAAGTAATTTCTATAATTTATATTATTTCTGTTTCAGATATTATTCAGAAATAAATATATTATTCAGAAATAAATTATATTATTATTCTTTAATACAGTATTGCTCCCACAATGAAATGTTAGAAAGATCTGTTTACTAATACTAATGCTCATTGTAAATGATTTCCAAACTAAATATCAAGTATCAACTCACCACTCATTGTTCCAGGACATCAAAACTAACGTAGTGCTGCGCCGCAACGAGCACAACCCCGCACTAGCGAAGGTGACGGTGAGCTACGCTGCTGACCGTACGCGGGACTTGCAGATGAACTTCAACGTAACACGTATCGGTCTACAGCGAGGCAGGAAGCAATACATTACGAGCCTTCTGGCTCAACATCCTTATTCTAAGTAAGTTTTATTTAAAAAAATTAATAAGCTTAATCTTCATATAGGCCATTGGGAAATCTAATTTCACTGGAGTAGAATCGGCTGATATATTGTCATGATCTTGTTCAATCCTAGCATCTTTACCAAATAACTGGATGCACCTTCTTGAACATGTTCAATTATTACGTCTTTATCAAATAACTGGATGTACCTTTTTGAACGTGTTCAATTATAGCGTCTTTATCAAATAACTGGATGTACCTTCTTGAACATGTTCAATCCTAGCGTCGTGATCAAATAACTGGATGTACCTTCTTGAACATATTCAATCCTAGCGTCTTTACCAAATAACTGGATGTACCTTCTTGAACATATTCAATCCTAGCTTCTTTATCAAATAGCGAATGATTTATTTTCCAGCCTGCATTTGGAGGGTACCAGCTCTCTGGTTCTGGGCGACGGGCTCTACGGCTACCGCCAGCAACTTTCCTACACGAATTCTACAGGAGAAAAACTTAACCACGAGCTGGACGCAACCTTAGATCGCATTGAAAAAATACTTAAAGTGAAGGTAAGAAGCTACTTAATGAAGATTCCGGTCTCAGATTTTACGATAAATTAAAAGGTTTCAAAATCAGCAGTAGGAAAATTTCATTGTTGAACTTTGTGCAATGACAATTGGTGACATATCCGATTCATTTCATAACCCTCTACTTGCGTGTTAAGTTATTCGGAACAAAACGATATTCCAATGAGTTATAATGTCAATAAAACTTATTTATCCTTCTTTATTAAGAGAATCAACGAATCTAACTAACGTTGCAATTCTTCTCCCAGATGCTCGGAGGAGATCGTGAGATTGACCTGCAGCTGGTGGCTGTGCAAGAAGGCGAAGGCAAATGGCGTGTGAAAGCCATTGGAAGTGATGAGGTGGAGTTGCCAGTTAGTGGACTGATCGAAATCCACGCACTCCATCCTCTCATTGCAGTGACATTCGAGAATCAGCTTTCTAATAACGTCATGGGTTCCTCTAGGTCTGGCTGTGAGTATGCCGTCATATAGTGTAAAGAGTTGCATCTTATTTTAACTCTTTCAAATTTTATTAGGTATACTAAGAGGAATTCCCCGACTTTCACACAGTTGTTTAGAAAATATCCACAACATAAAGAACATTTACGTCATAATTATGCACGGTTGCTTATACATTTCACTTGCTAATTAATTTCGATACTAGCAGAATCTATTACAATAGCTATTTTTTCATCAAACGCTCATAATGAGCATTGATGCCCTACAGTTCTGACGAAGAAGCTGACCGTGCGAGGAGGGGTGGAAGACATGCGTAATGCCGTGTTCTCGCTCGCCCACGTTACGACAATCCCAGAAGATCCTTTTACTTCTTCTTTATCATCAACCGACAATCGCACTCGAGACGAGCATGAAACTCTTGTATCTGATTTGGATTTCTACTTCCGCCTCAACCACACCAGACTTATTTCTTCAGCTCTCAACTGGCGGCCTGGCTTGCGGGAGGAAATTATGGTAAATTCTTGACGATTTCATTATTTTGTTACATTATTCTAGTCTGTTATCTGACAAGTAAATTTGTTACCTTGTGTCATTGACCATGTGAAATATTAACCAATTCTGTCGATCAATTTTGTTCGAAGCATTATTATCTAAGACTAGAAGAATACGTCAATAAAAAGAAAGGATAATCAGCAACTACCACATGTTCACAATCTTTGTACTTGACTATGACCGTATATACTGCAGGTGGAGCTGGCCGAGTTGGCAGGCGTGAGTCGCGCGTACCGCGGCGATGCCAGGGAGTGGCTGGCAGCCGTCGTGAGAGCCTCTGTAGTGGAGGCTGGTCTCAGGGCTAAGCCTATTGCTGTAGACCTCGTCTCTACCAGCCAGCCCCTACTGACGCATTTTAAGTACGGTCTTCCCTTCTGATTTGCACATTCTCTTGAGCTGCTTTCAGTCGATGTCAATTTTTTTATCACCTTTCTCGGCACGATTATTCCACTGAATTTCAACTATAAGAATAAGAAATTTTACTTGAGCGCTAGGCGTGTTTTGTAGGCGGGGACAGTTTTTAAATGAAAAACTACGAAATCATATTTTACATTTTTCCCTTGGAAAAAGTATGCTTCACCATACATTTTCTCATAATTCTTATGCATATTAATGGAGCAATCGTAAGGTGTGGCTAGGTTTTATATCATTTAGTAAAATAAGCTTGCCGCCTGATAAGATAACCTCATCGTGTCTCTTTCCCTAATGGCGCCTCCCTGCCTGTCATGTCTTCACGTGCACTAACAAAAATGCGGATCGCTTGGTCCTGGAGCTGAGCCTACCAGAGAAAACAGACCCGGGGAGTCATGACGACCTATCCTGGTTCAGAAATGTCACTCGCTTTGTTACTCGTCACGATTGTTCATACGGCCATCATTTGAGCCCTGAGTTATTTCCGCGCCATTCTTTCACTCACTGCATTATCAACGATTTGGCCATAAATGCACGCTACTTTGAAGCAATGCCACTAAGAAAACGCATCGCAACGCGCTGATGAAGATATAATCCCATATATAATGTTTATATTTTACAAATAATCCAATCTGGGTTCCATAACATAAATTGCATCTAACTGCAACATCTATTTTGTAATGCGTAATGTCTATATATGCTTTGGACTCCGATCTTATTCTGTATTCAATTCTACAGAGTACAGAGTCGTGTAGGAGATATTTTCTCCGTTAATTATGGATAAATTTTTTGTCCTTCAATTTTTTCTCCCTTAATCACGCTAAAATTAGTGAACTTTCACTTCTGAATTCCCTCTCATTTATACTGTGAAGAATATATGTATATTTCGTTCCCATTACGCCTACAGAAACCAGACCAGAGAATTTCTGGCAGACGCAACAAAGATCTACACCAGCATGAAACTTACTGACGCTGAAATGAAGCGAAGACAGAGCCTCGAGTTTATCTTCAAGTCTTTCTGGAGTTATATCGAGTCCACGTGAGAATTTTAGCATTTTTTGTCTCAAAGAAAGCAAGGCAGAATTTCTAGAGCCTAAACGAAAACTTTCATTAAAATACTGATGTATTTTTTTTTCAAATGTCAGTGGCTGAAGAATCCTTGCTTTAGTTTAAGCATAACTTTTGATTCGCAATAATGCAGAAAGTGAGAAACCTTCTTGTGGGTCAAACATAGAATTTTCAATACGCAAGTTCCTGGGCAGTTCGTATTTATTTTTGGGCTGTCAAATATTTAATTGATTTTATATGATGAACTTTGCCTAACGCTAACTTTAAAATGTTTCATCAATTAACAATTATATACGGGCGACACTATTTCTTTCTTTAAACTCAAATTATAAATTTAATTCTTGTTTGCTTATCTGCTTTTGTTTTCAATAAAGAGCGCTTGTCGCAATTCAGTTGTCGTTAAGAGACTATAAAATTTCAGGAATTTTTACAAGTGGATCAAGCCTCGTCTGGCTGGAGGCGTCCTCAGGAGCAAAGTGTCCGCCATACTGGAGCGTGTCCGGACTTTGGTTCTGCAACTCCGATCCGGGGTAACGTGCAGGCTTTGGGTTTACTAAAACTCTTGCCTTATTTATTTATAGGGACAAATTAATAATTTTTTACTGACCTAATGTAATTCCAAGCCATTCTTAATTGCTTTGATAAGCGTTTGAGAACATACAAATTTTGACTTTTCCTATTGTTGTACAAACTGCATTAGATGTAAAACTAAATTAAAATAATACAAATTTCCTTCTAGCAACAAGCTCGATTATCTCAACTTTCTCAAGAGAGCATTTTGTTTCATTCTCCTTGTCGCCTCGGGTTAAAATTTGAAAACCATTAAATACAAATTCAAAATCCATTCGAAAATGCCTATACCATTATCTATACATTATTATGAACATCTCATCATTGCTTACTATTTTCAATTTATTTACGCTTTCAGTTGGGCGGCTCGCAAGGAGGCCTGGAGAGGCTGAAGACAGTGCTTGCTGAGACCTACGATAAGGTAAACGTTATCATATTTCTGACCTGCTCTTGTACTGAAATAATGTGCGGAAACAACTAAATCACACAACCAAGATTGTTTGTTTATAATTTTGAAAGATTTACTCTCTCAGAGCATTCAGTATGCACATTGAGAACATCATGCATCACACAGCTGGCCAAACGATGGTATCTGAAACTGAGTAACGTACTGAGCGACTTCAGGCTGCGGTTGCGCTCTTGGTTGCGCTCACGATGGCACGCGGTGTTCCACAACTACAAGCCTCACATCATAACAACTCTCAATAACATCGAGACTTCCTTCAACCACTTCGTCAGGACTGTCTCAGGCACGTATTGATCTCCACTGCCTAAACCTAGATTAAGCACTTTATATCTCTATCTTTGCTATCCACTGTATCGAAGTCTAAAAATGTTCTAAGTCACGTGGCATGTGTTATTAGTGAACTGTCTCGGAAAATACGTCGGTAAGAACATATATGCTCAATATTTTTGGTGTGGCCGAGTTATATTCACCAAGATTTGAGCTGTGAGTTTCGGGTTCGCAACCTGTAGGTGACTGTTAAAATTCTGCGATATCAGAATCAGTGTTGGATCAAACACAGCTTTGTCTTATACGACACCATAATATAATGTTATTACCATATATTGAATTATATTATAAACATTGTGTTTCCGATAATTATTGAATAAAGAAAAATATGGTTGTCAGAACAACATTTAAGAAGAACCTGATGAAAGATGATTGGACGATAAGAGTATCTCAATGGAGAATTGGACAAAAAAATTTAATGTTATAAAGTGTAGGGAATTTTCTCTAAACTTTTTATCTGTTTTATTATCGTTTAATAACACCTTAACCATTATTATTATCTCTCGATTGCTTAAATCGCAAATTCAGTAATATTTTAAAGGAAATAAAATTTCGGAAAAATTCACCATATCTTTATAGAAAACATGCGAGTTAAACTCTATCATCAAATCGTTCCATTCAAGAATTGTCTTACTTATGATACTCGTGCATATGTAAGTTTTTTTGCTTCAAGGCAAGTGATCGACCTTACATATATCTCTGACTCCCGCCATTTGATTTCCATAACTTTCATTCCTATTTCACAGGCACTGCTCAAGCTATTAAGGAAATGATAGCCACGTCTCCATACGTCCGCTTCGTTGCGGACCATCTCTCCGGCATAAAAGAGTTCATCGTGTCAGTTTACAATCGACCGCTGAGGGAGAACCTCGACAACGCTTTCACCTGGACCGAGGATGTCTTCCATAGAACTATCAACTTCCTGCGCACTGAGAGTCAGTAATTTGTAGTCGTCCCCTCCTCTTTACGCGGGACCCGTCATAATAAGCGGCCAACGAACATAATAGATTGCAAACGATTCCGTGTTATATATTTTAATACTGAATTTCAAAAATATTTGAATATGCCTTTGCACAATTTTGCATGTACAAAATTCAGGTTAAGAGATGTCTGAATGTTGGGAATTCATAGAAACTCAAGTTCCGCACAATCTTGGAAGGCCAGAAGAGAAACAGAAAGGCTTGACAGCGAAGGGCTGAAGTTTGAATTATTTTTCATACAATTTAAAGTAGAAAGGCAAAAAGTTTTAGCATTAATTCAGGCTGAGTAGGGATTTGGTTGAGAAGGACCATCAAAATGTAGTATGCCTGATTTATTGTATTAGGTGGTATGCCTAAACAAACCACAATAAGTAAGAGGAAATAAAGATTATCTCCTTGGTTGATGACAGTACTGGATATGTGCTAACGTTCTTTGTTCCGCGTAGTTGCACCGTTCCTGGAGGACTGGCTTCGTGCCATTCAGGCGGCCGGGCGCCGGCTGGAACAGTACCCCCTTGTTGTGCGACTTAAAAATAAATTGTTCGCCTTCGTTGACGCTGTAAGTTTTTAATCTATTATTGCAATATAATTGTGCAATAATGTTTGCAACCAAAATTGATCAGATTTCATTAAAATTAAATATTAGCAACGGCAATTTACCTCAGTCCCAAAATTCATGCTAAGTATCTATTTAAATTAGTCGGGTCATTAGGGCACTAGTTGTTTATCGAATGACTATTTTTGGGGGATTTGTTTCGACTTTTTTCAACGTCTAAACTAATTGCCCTTAAATTTGCGTAATGAACAGCGAAATACATGATCTCAGCATTTACGAGCATTTCACAATTACTTCAAATTGCATTTCCCTCTTGCAATGCACCCCGCATTATTCGAGTATAATTATTCTGACCTTCCTCTCAATTTGCAGTTTACTTGGAAGTTGCGGCAAATAGAATTCCGGAAAGCGTTCATCGAATTGGTCGCGTTTTCAATAGAGAACGGCTACACGATCTTCACGCAGACAGCTTTGGATGCAGAGCACAGGTGCGGTTTTTTGTAGTCTTTGTATCCTACATAGTGTCTCTTGTACCCTACATAGCGTCTCTTGTATCCTACATAGTATCTCTTGTATCCTACATAGCGTCTCTTGTATCCTATACAACGCCTCTTGTATCCACGAAACTGTTGCAGTCAAAGCTTCATGTGGGCAACTTCATGGCTGTCGCAGACACCCCTGATCTGTTATAATATTGGAGAAATGGTTGCTAGGATCCAACAGGTTTTTTGACATTTTAAATTATTCATGGCTCATATTTTGTATGTATGACTTTCACCTAATATTTCGGCGTTATAAACCAGTTGTTTACAACTCAACTTATCGGAACTAAAATAAAAAAATTATTGCAGGCAGCGGAAAGTGAAAACTCACCTCTACCTCGACGCAGAGGTCGGTCATCTCGAGTACGTTCAGAAGCTGCCGATGACTTGGTATAATTTCAACGCCGCCCCTCGTTGGGAGGTAAAGTTATCCTCAGCATTTGATTTATCATTTCTTTTTGCTGCTCACCCTGATGCTTGGCATTTTGCATTATAAATGATTAGGTTTCTTCAATTAGTTCAATCAATAACATATGCGTCAATTATTGATTAGCATCGAGTCCACTGTTGACTTATTAAATAGCCTGGTTGTATTATAAGGTTTGTTTCAATTTCGCTCGTCAAAGAACTGAGTTTTAAATACTTTTCAGGATTGTGTTTCTCAAAAATCCTTCCAACAAAACTCTTAATATATATCATATTATCCGTGTACCGTGCTTAGCGATAAATTGTTCCATAATTTGGTTTTAATTTGAATTAAAATCCTAAATGCGGGATAGGGTACAATAATTTTAATTTCTTTTCCGTTATGTGGCTCTGTTTTCTCACTAGGACCTGAAAGAATGGCGTCTATTCAAGCTCCTCCAGTCAATAATGTCAGGCGGACAACCTGTTCCTGTGCTCGATATTTGGTACAAATACTACAGCCTGTCCACCAACCCACGCACCTGGCTCCCGCCTTTTGAGGGTTAGTCTTTATGCAAACAGCCATAAAGGTTATAAATTTCTTTTATGCAATGCATTTCTTTATCATTTTCCCGAAATGATAATTTTTGCGCTCTGCACAGTGTGGGGTATTGCCATATAGGCCGCCTATTTCGAACGGCTACCTGATGCATCCATAAGTTTTTATCATCTAGACAACTTAATATGTACTTGATTGTCCCAGCTCAGGACTACTTGGTGGCGGCGCACAAATTAAGTAAATCAAGATAGCATTGTTATTCCCACGGTAGACTCTCAATACCTAAAATATAAGTTATTTTGTAGTAAATAAGACTAACAGTTGATTGACGTTTGCAGCGAGCAGTGAGGTTGTGGGTCAGCAACATATGATCACTTGGAACGGTCGTCTGCTGAAGTTCAAAGGACTGTGCCGGTATCTGCTGGCTGCAGACCTCATGTCCAGTCGCTGGGCGGTCGTCCTCAACTACCACGCCAACGCACCTAATGCATACATTATTTATGTCGACGGAAAACAAATCGAACTGGAGCAGCAGTTCGTTGTAAGAATACTTAGATATCTATTGAGTGTACCATAAACTTGCCCTGAATTTATCATGTGGTTTTAATTCGCACCATTTATGCATTAGTTGTTGGAATTGCAGTTTAAAACTAAACAATTTGAAAACTAGTTAGGGCGTTGAGTTCAACCCCACAAGCTTTCTTGTTTTCGTCAATTAATGGTCGATGTCTCTACATCTCAGCAGTCATGGGCTGAAGTGCAGCAGATTTGCTGCATAGACCGGAATTCAATTTCTTGTCCGCAAGGGGTCGAATAAAAATTCATACAAATCATACAAGTTCTTTCTAATTAGTCACGTTATATGATTAAAATTACCTGGAAGAATAGACTATCTGAATTGCATTCAACACATGCTTTAATTATTCGCTTGCAGGTAAAGTTAGATGGCCGCCCATCGCAGCTGCCGCTGGTGCTGCCCAGCACGGTCATACTCCGCGACGGTGAGGTGCTCTTCCTGAGGCACACGTCTGGACTGCAGATCCGCTGGAACCAACTACACGATGTCTTCGTTGTTACTCTGCCTGGTAAGACTTACTTAATATAACGATTTGTTTCAATTTATAGCTTTTTACGTGTAGTTGCTCTGCTTGGTCTTCGTTGCTTCAGCCAAGTGGAGAACTCAACAAGTTGCAACTGATAACTTAGCTGGTCTCCCAGACGTTTTCATTAGAGTTTGTCATTTTGTTGACATGAATTTGCTTTGCATTATCTTTCTTCTAAATTCTTGGAGAACAAATATTTGTGCGCAGGAATATTCTTCAATAAAGTGGGCGGACTGCTCGGCACGAACAACTACGAGCCGCTGGATGACCTGCTGTCGCCCACCGCTGAGCTCACTAGCGACGTATCGCAACTCGCGTCCTCGTGGAGCGTCTCTCAGGGGGCATGCGAGGCACGTATCAACGCCGCCTCCAACGCTACCGCAGCAGAGAGCGACCGCTGCTCCAGCATCTTCAGGAGCCAGGCTTCCCCCTTCAAATATTGCTTCTATCAAGTACGGTCGTACGGGTGGCATCAGTCCTTGGCCTTGTCAAAATAATCCTTGACCGCTTGATTCTTTCTTTGAAAAGATTTTTGTATTCCGGAATAACAAAGACTGCTGTCAGTGATAATTCAACGAAAGTTTCTCAAAAATTATGTCATTGTTACCCCGTATTTTTACAATCCTGTGCTCCCTCAAAATGTACAATTCTGCTAAAAATGCGCAGGTTTCACCGAACGCGTACGATGACATCTGCCGCTCCTATGCCCCCGGAGCCTCGGCTGCGGCGCGGCAAAAAGCGTCTTGCGTCGCGTCGTCCGCATTCCGGCAGGCGTGTTCCGTCGCTGGCGTACCGACCAAAATACCGCACGACTGCAGCATGTCAGAAATATAATATTAATTCATATTTTATTGATAAAATAAGTTTTCGAGTAAAGCGTATTTTTTCTTAGCCGTGTGAGAATTCAACCGATGAATTCTTTAATACGTTAAAATCCTAATTTGTTTTAATCTTGCTTAAACCTCTCACATTTTAAAATGTATAGTTTTTTCCTTAATTTCAGCTTACTTTACTATAGAATATTCTTTAAGAAGTTATATCGTTATTTCTTCAAGCTTCTTCTTTCTACATCGTTCAATTTCTCAACTTCTTGATTTGTTATTAATTTATTAATTTTTCTCATATATTCTCAATGGGGTGGCAGGGTGGCCTAGCTGTTACAGTTCAGAGTACCAAGATCGGCGCAGAGAGGTACGGGTTCGATCCCAGCTCTGTGCGCCAGTTTCTGGTCAGAATCGGCGAGGAGGCCGGGCGGTTAAGCACAGCAGAATTGAAGCGATGCGAGTTCCAGACCGCAAAATGCTGTGAATGTTCTGCGATGTTAAGAATCGGCGACAGGCCTACGGCCTAATAAATGCTGAAACCGCTATTATAATAATACATTCTCAATGAGCCATCACACTAATGGGATTCCTTATCCGATTTGCCTTCTTATGATTTTACCAAATTTTTCACTTGTACATAAATTTGCTTGTCAAAATAATTGTACGGGCTGCAGCTGCCGCTTCGAGAAGCGGGACGGGACGACGGGCGAGGTGCCGGAGAGCCAGATGACCGTCCTCTCTGTGGCCGACATCCCCAGAAGCACGGACGTTGTCATCCTCGTCGAGATTGGTCCTTGTAACGACAACGCCGTCTTCAGGAGGAACTTCAAGAGGTTCCTGCGATCCTTCGAGAGCGCACTTGTTGAGGACGGACAAGCTCCTTCGAGGTACGTGGGTCGCGCATATGGGCTTACTTCAGCAACAGCTCTTCCTTAAGTATAAGTATAATTCAAGCGAAATTAGGTTTTTGCTGCACAAACTTACTTTTTTAATATTAGACTTTCAGCTCATATTCTAGAATCATCTTGAGGGGAAAATATGATGTTATTGAAATTTACACATAAATACTTTTGACGCAAAACCTTCTAGCGATGCTTTCTCTGTGTAAGTAAAGATATTCAACGGACTATTGATATCAATCTGATTTTATCATACGTTCCTGAACTTCGGCAAGACTCGCAATAATTTACAAGTTACAGGAGGCGATTAAAATTAAATTCACAGTTTAACAATATTTTAAAAAAGATTCTGATGACAATCGTTATCATTGAGGTGCATGTGTCTAATAATCGCTCTTATTCATGCTTAGAATTATTTCTGAGCCACTCCCATACAATAAGTAAACTAAAAACGGCCCTGAAACATTAAAATCCTCTGCAAATGTTCGTCTTAATTAAAGACAGAATATCAGAGAACGCTCATCAGAGTCATTAATTTTTCAATATAAACGGATTAGACTTTCCTGGGTCGAAACGCAACGGTCCACAAATTGTTTACGCTTCAAATTCGATGACGATCAGGTACGTGGTGGTGGCGTATGGTGGTGTGGGTCTGTACGCTACGCCGCAGCTTGCGGGCACGAAGCGCGAACTCTTCAACTCGGTCGACGACGCGGCCGACGCTCTCTCGGCCATTGCCCACGGTAGGGTTTTATTCTCAAATAAACCTTTTATTTATTTATTTTAATGTTAAGGTTCAAGAGTTCACAAGACTTGTTTAGTAATCCTAAAACGTTAATGTTAATAATTTTTGGCCATTGCCCACGGTAAGGGGTTATTTCTAAATAAACCCGTCATTAATTTATTTTCTTTTAGGGTCCGCAGGGTTCATTTAATGATTTCAAAAGGGTCAAGGTAACAATTCTCGGCTATTGCATAGGGTAGCAAACCATCCGTACGTTTTATTTTTTATTTTATAAATATTATCATTGTTCGTAAACGAGGGCTACGGTAATGTGAGGGAGAATTTTTCGTCTAGCGCTGTCTGAAGTTAAGCAGGACAACATCGAGTGCTAACAGGGAAGTTTCTTTTGAGGTAGGCACTTAAAGTTCGGTCGCTTGTCTCCTTATAAACAAAGTGGCAGTAGCGAACGATCACATTTTTCAGCTACGGTGGTACAATTATTAATCAAGTGCATGTTTAATGCATCATGAAACAATTAATTAAAGTATCGTTAGGCACATCAATTTTTTCAAATCCTCGTTTGGTGCTTATAATGAGATTTCCAGCTCATGGTAGAAATTTAGTCAGTTTTTCTTCAGTACAAATTAGAAGAGAATGAACACGGAAATTTCTTCAACGGAAGTACCGAAATGACTACTGTTGTACCTATTTTTAGGCAGCTAGAGAAACTAAAATGTGATGAATTTCCTAATAAAATGACATTCTTTTGAACCAAACTTATCTAAATGAAGGTTTTACTCCAAATTACAGAAGGGACTGTAAACACACACATGGACCCCGTGGACGCTTTTGAAGCCATCCGCTACGCTGCATATCTGCCCTTCAGGGCGGGCGTCGTACCTACATTCCTGATGATGCCTTGTACGGCCTGCCATCCTAACGCCGGCTCAGTTAGTATTTAGTTCAATAAATAATTTTTTTTAGAAGATACTCTTTGTTAGAAAATAATCTAGATTTTTATACGATGATGTTCTTACCAATGTTTAATTGGATATTCATTGTCTCTCATATGTACATTTATCTTTTAAATTGTCACCAATTCTCTCGTTAGATTGACTTCGCGACGATGCTGCACATCCTCACGGACAGGAACGTCGTCCTTCACGTCCTCGTTCAGGATCCCTTGGGTCCCAAGGCGGCATTGCAGGACAAAATTCTAGGTGAGTGAGACGCAACGGTTCTACCGAGCCACCTTCACAATACCCATTGTTGTTCGCAGCCCCATCAGACCGTTGGAGACCAGAAATATCATTACCAAAAATGAGGGGTCTGTTTGAGCCTGTCAAAAGCCTCAAGAATTGCCATGTTCCGACTTAAGAATTGCCATGTTCTGACTTGAGAATTGTCATGTTCCGTGTTGAGAATTGTCATGTTCCGACTCGAGAATTGTCATGTTGCGACCTGAGAATTGTCATGTTCCGTTTTGTTATTGTACTGTTCTGACTAGAAAATTGGCAGGCTCCGACCTGAGAATTGTCGTGTTCCGTTTTGTGATTGTCATGTTCTGACTTGAGAATTGTCATGTTGCGATCTAAGAATTGCCAATTGTCATGTTCCGTTTTGTGATTGTCATGTTCTGACTTGAGGATGTCATGTTGCGACAGGCATGGACACGGAAGCCGTGTACACTGCTAAAGACGCTAGACCACAGAAGCCTCTCGTGGGCGACCGGAGCCTTCGTCGTGGCGTGGCAGACCCAAAGGAGCAGCTGGAATACTGCAGTCCTCTGGCCCTCCAGACTAACGGTGATTATCGAGTTAAGATACCTCAAGATCTTCGTACTTTGTCTGTAAGAGAGCTAAGTTTTGATTAAACTTAGCTTGATAGAAGTGATGATAACGACCGTGATAATGTAGATGGTTCATTTTACATTCTAGTGACTACTGACGACTAAAGTCTTTATTCTTAACGTATTTCAGAGTTTTGCTGCTTAGCGATGATTGTTCATCTCACTGCCGTGTTTTTTTTTTTTTAATTTTGAACGAAATTAAAAGTAAGTGTGAAGAGCGCGTCATGTCTATCCAACGGTTTACGCGGACTCCGACAAGATATTTTCACATGCAAATTCTGAAATCGCTTTAGTTATCACTCCATTTTAGTTATTTACCCTCTAAAAATTCAACAAAACTAAACTCTAAATTTTTATTTTTATGCAGCTAAAAATTATTATTTTTATGCATGAAAAAATTCAAATTAAAAAATTCAAAAAGGTCATCAGTTTTTTACAGTTTCCTAATCATTTTGGTACGGGATGCATTTGCGGTCACAGAATTGAAGCGCTCGAACTGGCTTACTTACTCGCAGCTAAGCCAATCACCGTTGCAGTGAAAATGCTCAATATTTTCATTATTCTATTTATTTAAAACGTTTTAAGTCATAAATTGTGTGTTAAGATGCGGAATGGAAATAATCTATTTCAACGCCCGAAGAAAGTATCCAGACGCGTGATGGAGGAAAAAATTTAAAATCTTTTACCGAATTCCTGCATCATTGGATTAATTTTGAATACTCGAAGGCCATACTCTTGTTCTAAAATACTTTACTTGTTGTAAAATGTGACGAATTAGACTTCTTCCTGAAATTACCAGGTACAATCTTCACAAGTCGATGGCTCTTAACATCACGACGCCGCAAAGTTGAACAGACAGCGACGGCGTTGGGGCGGCGCGTGGCGTTGACAGCGACGGCATCGCACAGCCAGCGCTGCTTCTGTCTGCCCACGACCGACGACTCCGCCAAGATGAAGTGTCATCGCGTGAGGCCAGAGTGGGGCAACTTCTCGGCCGTAGTGAGTGGTTCAGTTTTGTAGTTAGTGTTTTAGTGGCAAACGTAGCTCCATTAGAAATTCTGCCAAGATGAAGTGTCATCGCGTGAGGCCAGAGTGGGGCAACTTCTCGGCCGTAGTGAGTGGTTCAGCTTTGTATTTAGTGGCAGACTTAGCTCCAATAGAAATTCTGCCAAGATGAAGTGTCATGTCGTCATGTGAGGTCAGAGTGAGGGCATCTACTCGTCGGGGTGCGGGATTCAGGTTTATATTTTCTGTCTGGGCTTTATTGTCAGAGAACCAACTTAGCTTTCATTAAAATTCAGTCTAATGGACTTTAAAAAATCGTTGGTTCATAATTATTCATGGTGTGCTCATCGCCGGATGTACCTCATTAGAATTAATCGCCGCTGGTTGTTGGCGTTGTGTCTAGCCATATCAAGAAAACCATTCGTTTTTTTTTATTACAGCGCTACACTGTTTGTCAAAAATGAGGAACACATCAACGTGCGTCGATAGGTTAACATTGGTGCTTTTTCAGGCTCCCTACTTTGACGAGGAGGGCGAAGAAGACTACCTCGACATCCCGCAGGATTTGGGCTACTGAAGACCAGGTCTGCGATGCGCAATGACGAGCTCCGGATTCACCTTTACCATGCAACTTGGTTTGTATAATCAAGCAAACATCTGGAACTGCTCACATTTATCCCAAGGCCACCCAACTTGTTCCAAATATTTTCGTAGACGACATGCAACACGAATTTATGAACACAATTAGTTATGAATCGAGTTAGTCACCAATTACATAATTTGAATTAATTCAATGCTAACTTCATGTGATGCTCATACGTTGTGATAGAAGTTTTGAAGTAGATATAAAAATATTCATAGTTTCATAATGAAGTAAGCCGTCAAAACGCGCTAGTCACAAACGACTTTCGGTCACGAAGAAGTGTGGGACTATAAGTCGCTACAAACAAGCATTACATGACAATCATGACCGGCTATTGCATCGAAGAAAATCGTGTAGCAGCTTGGCACATAGGAGAGCTCCACCAGAAAGCACTCCTCTAAATCCCGTCATTTATTTTCGTGACAGGAATTGTTAAGAAATGCAAGTTGGAATTTCGGCGAGGAGTAAATGAATAGTTGAAGCATTTATGTATTTTGCCTATGTCTTATTAATAGTTGATTCTTGAATTCCCCGTTGCACCATTTTATATGAGAATGGACATAATTAAACCATACACCTTAGAATGTAAAGGATTTGCAAAATAAAAACCTTTCTGAATGAAGTAACATGTATTAGCTTAAGATACGTACAATAATATAAGTCGGTTATATTCGAATAATGAATCTGCAGGTAAACACTGACAAGTTCAATAGCCTAGTATACAACATGCATAAACTTACAAGAACGTCTATTGAAAACTATTCTACGGTAAGTTCAAAGCCACGAATTATATATATTAGGACATCGTGATGTAACATTCAACGTCAATACAATTAACTTTGTTCGACGACGTCATCAGATCGAATGAATCCTCTTACAATGAACACGATTAAAACGTCCAGGAGGATACTACAAACGTTTCAGCCCACACGCCTCAGAAGCATTTACAGTCAAAAGGCCCATCCAACTGAAGTGTTTTCGGGCCGAAAACAGTGAATATTTGTATCCACTAAAATTTACGTATAGAAAGAAAATTGGAATTTATAACAGATGGTAAATTATTAATGAAATACAAGTTTACGATTTCATCACACCATTATGGAATAAATAAAATTAGGGACTGCATATTAAAGAATGAACGTGGTGACTGAAGAAGCGCGAGTTCGTACCCATTGACAAATGTGAATAATCAAAACTCCAAATGATACTCGAGAATTAAAAAGACAAAACAGGGTGTCAACGGAAAGAAGAATTATGGACCGAGTTTTTCAAAAGGCACCTAAAAATTCATGACTCTAAAAAAAGGTTGAAAGCGTAAAAAAATTGAAAAAGCTACGTGCAAACAAACTCGAGCTAAGGAAAGACAGCAAAGCACAAATACTGGAAAGCTGGCGATAAAAAAAATGACAACTTAGTCCATAGATTTTAGAAGCATGACAATAGGTCCTTTCTTTAGAACAGAGAAAATTAGTCCGCCAGCAGTGCAGTCGCTAACGTAGTACAGAGCAGCTAACAAAAGCTGATGACACACGACAGTTTTGAAGCAGTGACCGTATATAATCTTATCTCTGCATAATAAGTTGTGACTGAATAGAAGTAGGTAAAGAAGTAGTCTACTACTACTTCTGAATAGAAGTAGTAGTAGAACGGTAACTCCATTATTGATAACATACGCAAAATTGAAGTACGAGTAAAGCAGAAAGTTGCGCCTACAAAATGCAATTTAACCAGCGTCCTTCGGATGGTAAAACGCTCAATATTATTGACAAGTTTTATCTAGATAATGATACATGAAAATACCCAGATGACTTTAATATTGAATATTTGTCATCCTCATCGCTATGATTTCAAGAATGTCAGGAAAGCCGTCTGCACATAAAATTTTCATAAGCGAGTGAACGCGATAATTGGGAAGTCGATAAATGCAACTTTGGCTTTTACGCAGGCCAATGCATTGTGATAAATGCTCTAGAGGAGGCTTGTGGCTATGATCTTCACTGATACGACCAAGATACTTGACAACACGAGAATAAATGCACAATATCATGAAAACTTGACCTGAACGCACACATAAAACTTTTCAACTCGTAGTTATCATTGACCGCTGAAGCAGAGAAGTTCGTCAAGTGATCGCAAGATTCCAACAAAGAAACGGTCCTTCAACTCGCGGTTTGAACACAAAATAGAGATTATTTCAAATGCGCCATCTGTTCAACAACAGAGGAGGATTGCAAGCGAGATTCTCATTTCCATATGAGAAATTCAAACTAAAAATCAAATATCTGCGTTAACAAAATTCCTTGAGAAGTACAAAAAGGATCCCATTTGGAAGTCAGGTCTAGGAGTTTAATAAAAATTATAATGCTTATTCTAGAGAAAAATCAGATCATAGAATCAGGAGGGATTAACAAATCAATCTTAAAGCTCACACTAATCGATTGAAATACAAAAATTATACAAGGCAATAATGATTCTCAACACGATAATTGATTGAAATGTTTCAGCGCGTGTGCAGCCCAGAAATGAAACTAAAGGCCTGTGAGAATATTAAAGGCAATATTCGCTGAACGCAATATTCGCTTGGATTTCGCGTAACATTCGATAAGATAAACTGAAGCCAGGTAATAAATATAGATGAGATAACATCCTATATCAGAGAGGTAAATTTTATCGATACATTTAATTAGACGTAATATATCGAGATATTTTACGAATGACTGCATACTTATCTCGGAGTAGACAAATATATTGATATATTCAATAAGCAGTAATATTAGAGCGATATTTTACGAAGGTTACAATGCGTGGCGAAGTCCAGCAGTGTAAGTATTTCGAGCGTGTCCCACGCAAAGTTGAAGTTATTCACTTCAACTTTGAATAAAATTTGCATCATTCAAGAATTTTACAGATCATAAGTAAATGACAACATTTCCACTTTTCAGACGTGTATTGCTGACAAGTTATCTTCTCTTTTAGTATTTATCCGAGACACCATCTTCTGCGGAAATTTAATTGGTATGTCCTTTTAATTGAAGGTAATATAGGTACTTGGATGCGTCATTATACGGTGGCAATTTATCTCGTAAATATTCTTATTTGGTATCAATTTTCTCGTAATTTCATCATATCCGGTGGCAATTTACCTGATAAATAGTCTAATTGCAGTAAATTTAAGTAAGTGGTGATGATGCGTGTAAAGAATTTACTTGAATTGGTCAGTGAGGGAGAGAAGCGCCGTGAAGATGTTGATGATGTCGATGTAGAGTTGGATGGAGGCGTAGATGTGTTCTTCAGGAGAGAGTTCAATTTTGCGTCCGCCCATGATCATCTGCGTGTCGTAGACCAGGTACTGCACACAGAACAAACACCAATATAATAAACTAGCGCTCATAAATTAACCCCAATGGTAGGATGAAGGCGGTCGGTTCGCCTCTTAGCCGAAGAGTGATAAGTCCCTTTGGTCACTCAGTCGTAATTAAGAAATAGTTAGAAGTGCTTAAAAAATAAAATGTTGAGTTGCATTGAAACATTCAAGTTTAGCAACGAATATAGAGAACAAAGCAGAATGACGCATGCAAAAATGAAATTTAAATTGAAAGGCTACTGATTTAAATAAATTGACGCATACAAATTATAGTGATCAAATGAAGCCCAAGCTCAATTGATCACATCACGGCTCATAAACCAGTTCCTCATTTGACATAAGTTGAGCAACGAGCCAGGCTTTCCTTAGCTGCACAGCCGGCGAATGACTTCTTTAACACTTTGACTCCGATTGCATCATATTGTATTATTATTTCATTTTTGGTACTGTTTTTAAACAGGGTTGCCAGACGGTCATTTTTTCCGGACAAATTCCGTGATTTGGTTTTTCTCAATTGCGTTGGCCGGCTAAAATTTATGATAGGAATACTTCCTAATTAAATTTTAAGTACTGCAAAAAGAAAATAAATGTAATTTTTATAGCGGAACCTACAAATAAACTAGTAGTAGTATATATTGAGTTATTAGCCTTTTTTGTTCTCTGATTTGACCGACACTAGGCAACCGGAATTATGTACCACTACGTCCTGGAGTAATACATTTCGTGGTACGCATATGTACCAATACGTAGTCAACGTGTTAACTTGAATAACTCCTCACAGAACAGCGGCTACGGTACGTCTTCAGCCGTCAGCGTGGGGTATTTTAACGTCGTCTCACACGCGAATAGAATAGAAAATTGAAAAAAACGAGCATCGCACTTACCGATCAAATAGAAAAGAGCTCGGAAAAGATATTCACATTTGAAAATGAAGTATAACGAGAAGATGGTCGCTGTTATACAACAGGATCATTCGAATACTAAGTTATTAGGAGTAGATGTGTCTTGGGAAGGGGGCTGCGCGGGACGAACTATTACAAAATTCGCGACGATTCTTACTTCTCTAAGCTAAAGAAATCTTACGCGAATACCTTGGCTGTAAAATACCTTGAAGATCGTGGACGGAGAGGCAGAAGAAGATGCAATTCAATTCTTGGAGAGGCTGAGAAGAGCCAAGAATATTTGCACAACGTCGAGGTAGAGAGTAAGAGCCCCGAAGATGTGTTCCTCAGGAGAGAGTTCGTACTTACGACCGCCCATGAGCATTTGCGTGTCGTAGATCAGGTACTGCACACATACGATCACAACATCAAGCTCTTAACAGTATTTGGTGGTAAACTAAAGTAACTTCTTGCACACTTTTGACCTCATTCCAAGCACTTATGAATTATGATGATCATAAAGGATACTTGAGATTGGAATAACGTTTCTGAAGTATATTGAGGTGTGCACAAGAACTTATTGTTCACCACAACTAGCAAAAAAATAGTAAAAAGGAACATTGATAGAACATAAATAATATTTTCTAAGGCTCTTAATAGGAGAACTAAATAAAAATTGTAAAGGATGCATGAATATTGGAAAAACACATGCTCTTCGCGATGCTCATTAGGCACATTGACATCGGCCAAGCATTGTTTGCGAACAAAGTTTCCAAACGAGCGCGAACAAGATTCTGGTTGGTGTAAACAGTGACCAGACCCAACAAATATTGCGCACCATTTTTGCGAACATTATTGCTAGTTCGCAGATTAATGGGAGGCAAATGTACAAATGAATGTTCAAAGGATTCAGCTTAAACGGTTTATCTAAAAAGAATTCAAGCGGCCTTTCTCGACTTAGAAGAAAAAAATTTTGTCCTAACTCTATTATTAAACAATTACTTGAATAGTACTTCATTTAATGAACTTAAGAGTCGGTCACTGAGAATTGCGGTTAAAGCTCACAGAATTTCAAGGCTATATGGGTAATTTAGATTCTAGATCTTCATCGAACTCTTGGGAACAACAGCTCGTAGAAGAGATCAGACAGTATGCACAACAGCTCATAGAAGAAATCAGACAGTATGCACAACAGCTCGTAGAAGAGATCAGACAGTATGCACAACAGCCCTCCACTCCATGCGTTGCTAATGCACTTCAACGTTTAAACATTATACGCTCGCAAACAATGATGGGCCGGGGTCACTGGTCTTATAGATGCCAAGGTTCAGGTGAAGCAGTGAAGAATAAGTCTACAAATAAGCTAAATTTTATATGCTATTTAATACTTATATTAAAGTAACGCTAAGGGAACTCAAAGACCGAATTTTCGTGCGCTATAAAACGGATCAAATGAGTGGATAGAAAACGTGCATCTGAACGAGTTACGAAGACTGAGCTTACGATTCTGCTGAAAGGTAATAAGATAAAATTGTACAAGACTTTAAACAAAGAATTCCGAATAGCAACCAAACCGAAGCCAAGTTCTCGAGCATAACAATTAACCTGGGGCTTTCATTCATCAAGGTACGTGATAAGGCAAGTGAGAGCACTTGGCGCCACCACAAATGAACAAAACAACGAGTAATTGTCAATACAACGCAGCCAGCCATCGCAGACTTGACCGAGTTTGGCTCATGAAAATAAATGGACAACATGTAAAGAGGATAATATGCGTGTGCAGAAAGAAGATTTTACATAAACTTAATGTGCATCGTAGTCGCATTCTATTAGAGAATTGACCCTCAGAATGATTCAGTGAACTTTACTTGGGATAAAATACCTACAGTGCAAAATATGGGAGGTTTTACTGAAAAAATAATCTTGTCAATTTTCTCACTTCCCAGGGCCGTAAATTAGAAAAAACTCACGTCCGGGAGAACAACAACGCATATAAATCACGTGTGATTTTGAACGCTCATGCAATATAGTTCAGCACAAGCTGCTCCCAAACATCACCTAGCATGATTTAATCGAAGCAAACAAAGCAGAGTGCCGTCAAAGCTAAACTTGAACGCTTTTGATAAGTGGATGATACATCAGGAAATGTGTAAACATGCGCATTCATATTTTTCGTTGCTTGGATGGGCTACTTACTACTAAAGGAGCAGCAATGTCAGCTACACAATTATTTTCAACTAAATCTAAAGGACAAACTAAAAATAAAAGTAAATGACGACTCAACTACAGGAATGAGCGTAATGTGCAAGAAACGTCTTAATCACCGTTGCTGCAATAACTTGAACTGCCAATAAGAAATTCATGCCACGACGCGGGTACCCACAGACTGCAGTGCTGGTGCACAAGCGAGAGCTTCTCTCAGTGACGGAGTAGATCAATCTACTATTTAATCTCCAAGCAGGTGCTCAATAAATCAGTAGAGAAACTTAGCATAGCGAAGCACGTTGTGTCAGACAGGTTTGTTAGAGAAAAACTATACCTAAAGCAGCATCTATAGTTTCTTAGGCTGATCACGAAAACTCGAGTACAAATTTAGTTATTGTACCACTTAGAATCTTTTTAGATTCCGATTAAGAATCATACCGTTAGACAAGATGAGTTAAATATAAACTTTTATTAGCAAGAAGTATTAGATTACTTGTAATTGAGAGTTTACTAAACTGGCTTACTAAACTAATACCATTAGACGTGCGTGCAGCCTGGCATTGAGGTAGCCTTACCATTGAGAAGAGGAGCGCGATGCCGGCAGAGTAGATGGTGTGCATGATGTTGCTGTACGTGAAGATGGAGATGATGCCGAACACGAAGAGCACCATGCCAGCGACGAACAGGTATGTGCCGCACCCAGTGAAGTCAAACTGAGGGAGTACATTAAATGGAGTCTGAGGGAGTACTACAGTTAAATGGAGTCTAACTGAGGGAGTACACAGTTAAATGGAGTCTAACTGAGAGAGTACACAGTTAAATGGAGTCTAAATGAAGGAGTACAGTTAAATGGAGTCTAACTGAAGGAGTACAGTTAAATAGAGTCATACTGAGCGAATACAATTCCGTGAAGTCAGTTCCACAATGTAGTGGCAGAAGACCTGCATAATTTCTGTAAACAAGGATGACTAATACAAGTATTATTCTGGTTTACCTTTAAAAGTTTCCTTTATTAATATTTTTCAGCAAACAATTATAAGGTATCACATTTTCAAGAGAACAAGAGACAAGGAAGCTACACCTTGGTCTGCATAGCAAAGAGGGAGAACAAGAGACAAGCCACACCTTGGTCTGTATAGCAAAGAGGGAGAACAAAAGACAAGCCACACCTTGGTCTGTATAGCAAAGAGGGGGAACAAGAGACAAGCCACACCTTGGTCTGTATGGCAAAGAGGGGGAACAAGAGACAAGTCACACCTTGGTCTGTATAGCAAAGAGGGAGAACAAGAGGCAAACCACACCTTGGTCTGTATAGCAAAGAGGGAGAACAAGAGACAAGTCACACCTTGGTCTGTATAGCAAAGAGGGAGATGAGGAAGCAGATGACAGCAGTGATGCCGACGGTCATAAGCACAATGTCGGTGTCGTAGGCAGACGAGATGGCCCCAGTAACGTAGCTGAGTGCGAGTGTGAAGATGCTCAGCATGATGAAGTTCCCAGGCCATTTACGACGCAAGCTTGTGCAGCACACCAACGAGATGTATGTCACCAAGAAGACGGCATATGACAGCCACACAACCCACATGTTTTCCCGAACAAAATTTTTCACGCCCGAACTGAGGACAGAAATTATATTATTCACAAGGCTTACTCATTTGCTAAGATTAGTAGCATCAATTCAGCCTATTGCGTTACAAACTCAAGTTTGTGAATGATGGAAAATACGGTCAATGGAGTTTGGTGCTTCACAATCTCCACAACAATGTATATAGGTACATTACAAGAACATGGGTACATTGAAAAATATTCAACCTTGTGAGTACTAAATGAATAATTTAATTGACTATGTGAGTAGCTAGCAATAAAAGTGGAATTTCGAGTGATGATAAACACAGAAAGATTTACAATCAACTGACTTTGTTGCATAACTCACTGAAATGAGAAGAGCGCAATGATGCCCACAGTCACAAGCAATTGCAGCATGAGGATGAGGTAGACCTTGCGGACAAAAGCATGACGGATCGCCTTGTCATTGAAGGAGCCTCCCAGCCCTGAGGCGGCTAGTTCCTCCTCGTCATCTTTGGGGTCGTCACCTCTCCGATTGTACACATTCCCTTGACTTGCGTTGTACATGTTAGGGTCCTGGAAAATGAGAACCAGAATTTAATGCTTGCAATAGGTTTGACTTATCACTACGTTACAGGAAGCTCTCTTAATGAAGTGATTGATGACTTAGGTGACTGACAGCATTTGTCAAAGCAGGGTTAAAACACGGGTGTGATTGATGGTCTCCATCTCCCATACAAACTTCCAAACCACCACTTAATTTAGTCTTTTCTGTTATGTTGCATTTTCATTTCAATTCTTTAATTGTAGCGAGGAATAATTACTATGGAAGTATGGAATAATACAAAAACTAGACCTATGCAAAAAAATAAACATGTTACTACCTAAGAAAACAGTAATTATCAAAATGAAAAATATAACTCACCATTGGTCTTGGAGCAAAACCAAAGCCAGGCATGCCTTGCTGTCCAGGGGCACTTGGGTAGCCTGGCTGGACTGGGTATCCAGGTTGGACTGGGTATCCTGGCTGTACAGGGTATCCTGGCTGCACAGGGTATCCTGTTTGGCCAGGATACCCCTGCTGAGCAGGATACCCTTGTTGACCTGGGTACTGAGCATTTGGATAAGGCTGGGCTGGAGGATAACCTGGCTGAGGGTAGCCACCTTGAGCCCAGGCTCCATTTTTATTTGGATCTACAGGATAAGCAGGAGCTGACATTTTTTTTTTTGCCTACAAAAAATTCCTGCAACAAGAAAAACAATACTTGTGTTAAAGTTTTAGGGGATTAATTCTAAATAATACATGCTTCAGAAATATGAAATATTATATGTTAATGCAAAAAGCAAACTAAGCTATTTTCAGTCTTAGATGATGATCGGCCGAGATACAGACCACTCTTATCTCTAGGGTTAGCAGGTTCTCAAATTCACAATAGTTTAGTGTCAATTACTTTTTCAACCCAATCCTGACTTTGAACCTATGTTGACTTCAAAGAGCTGGTAGAGGACAGATTATCATCACCAAATGTGACATTATCATCAGGTTATTTATTGTTGCAGAGATTTTATTAAACAATTTGTTTATGTGAAATTTGGAATAATGTACCCTCACAATCTCCTTGGTCATGTCATGCATGAGGTAAGTAAAACCATTATTTAGTAATGAATTTATTCCGTTTTTGTCATTGTTTCATTGCTGTTAGCAAGCTTTCTGACATTAGCAAACTGGAAGACAATCAATGAAAACGTAATAAGCACAGAAGTTTATTACAAGAGCAAGGTACTGAAAAGTGGAATTGATAACTAGGTACTTGCAACAGCATACTAACAAGATGCACAATTTCTGAACAAACCTATTATATGATCCTACAGCTGCAAGATTTTATAAAGAAATTATAATTATTCTCAAAATGATCCCATGCTTAACTACCAACCTACTAAATTAGATATTACTGTTTGAAAATTAACAAAGGAATCTCAATTTTTAACAAAGTCCTCATGTTATTGGTAAGCTTCTCTTGTTTCATGCTCAAGAAGATGGAGGCATTCAAACTTCAGAGGCACAAAATGAGCATTCTTCTGCCATTCCATGCACCTTAATCTGTTCAATAAACATTGACGATTGCACAGGGCAAATATCCAAGCTGGCAGCTGATATCAGTGACTAATAAGCCTACATGTATAGCCCCATAAAGCAGGATATGATGACACAGCCACAGCTGCCTGCAGCAGGTGTCATTGAAACTTGATCACCCATACACATTCACATTGAGCTGCAGTGCTGCACTGTGCTAGACATTAGTTTATGTTTCATAGCTATTGTGCAGCTGCACATTTAAACATTTTAAAACAAATATTGCAGCACTGTGGCTGGTATATTTATATATTTTTCAACCAATTTTGGTGCACAGGGAAAATTGAGACAACAGTAAAATAAATTCCCAAGCTTCTACACCATCTTCTTGCCCATAGCTTCCGTTTACTTGCGCAGCTGTTTTCTCTTGAAGAGGTGCCACAAATCAAGAGAAGTAGTAGTACCATAAAATGGGGTTACTTTGACAGGCGGGGTAACTTTGACCACTTTTCGTTTTTTTAACAAAAACCCCCAAAACTCAAAACCGATTTGACATAGAAAATTTTTGTCAATGGCCATCGAAGGCCTAATACTGAGGCTACGTAACACAATAGAAAGATTTAAAAAGTTTGCATATCTAATATAAAAAAGCGTTCCATCTTAAAAAAAACATTCCAGGCAACTAGAAACAGGTTTGCAGGCCGTCAGAAATCGGCTTCGGTTGCGGTAGCTATGATTGTATGAACGTCAAGTCAGGCAACACAGAGAAGGTCCCATGCAAGATTGTTAATTGCGCACGTCACTTACAGATGAGCAAGAGGGATGGATCTACAGAAGGAAATACTATATACTCCCAAAATAATAGTTTCAAATTAAATATAAAAAAAAACATTTATGGCACCCATTCGTTACCTCAGCTTTCAAATTGAGGAGAAACTCATCGGCAGTTGGAGTAACTTCTCAAAGTCAAAGAAAAGGCAATGCACTACAAACAACAAGACACTTCACAGTTGACTGACTAGAATAGACTCAATAGTCAATAGAGTACTCGAAAGTCAAAAATTTAGCATTCAAACCTTTAGATTCTGTGAACCTTGTGATTGCTTCATTATTAAAACTTTAGAAGGCTCACAATATATCATGAAAAGTTTTCACTCAATTATCGTCTCGAAGTTCGGGAGCTTTATCTGCAGTAATGTTTTGTAGGTACCTTACCCACCGATTGCTTAAGGGGAGCGTCTAGGGTAAAATTTATCTTGGCTATTTACAAACGGATCACTCTGAAACTTGGTACACATATGTAAAATAGAATTCTAAGACATTTTTGTTCGTGTGAATTTTTCGAAAAAATGAAAGAAAACATGAAATTCTTAGAAAACGGCCAAAAAAGGGGGTACCGTAGAAATCTATCTCCTCCTAGGATTTTCAAGCTACAACATTAGAGACACATATCATTCGATGTGTAAAGACCATATCTAAAACGCAACATGAGGGTTTTTAGGATTTCTCATTTTTGTGGGTGTGGGAGCATTTTTCATAAATTTTTCGATTTTCCCCCCCACCACCCCCTCTTTTGCGGAATAAAATCCAAACTATAACGAAATTAGAAAAACGCCCGTGTTACATTCTAGTCTGTGACGAGCACTATGAGAGTAAATTTCAGTAAGTGAACAACGAGTTTGTTCCACCCGCTAGTGCGCCCGGTTACAACGTTAGACGCGTTCAAGCGTTGATTGGATTCTTGTTACTGCGATGATGCAAGCTCTGTTTTTTTCAATGAAACAGCTGTGGCATCTTGCAGAGACTCATCAGTAATGATGATGGACTGAAAGTCAATGTGTCCTGGACGTTCCAGATTTTTGGGTCCTGCTTTCCGATTTGCTATGTTTACCAGTTAATATATTACCCCTCTGGATTTCCACACTGGCGGGAAGACATATGTGACCATCAGAGTGGAAATCTAAGATTGGAGGTTCACTTAAAAAAAAGCGTTCTGCCTTGAAAAAAAACATTCCAGGCAAGTGGCAACTAGAAACAGGTTTGCAGGTCGTCAGAAATCGGCCTCGGCATGAACGTTACGTCAGGCAACACAGAGAAAATCCCAATATTGTTAATTGCTGTCTCTTATACACATCTAGATGTGTATAAGAGACAGTCAGTGTTCAGTACAGGCAACGCAGACGTGGGTTTAGCTGGCGTTACTAAGCATCAAATAAGGTTAACAAACGAAACGCCCATTTACCAACGTCCTCGCAGATTTCCCCAGCCTATCGCAGACGAAATAGAGCGCCAATGCAAAGAGTTAAACAGCCTCGATATTATTGAGCCCAGTGNCAATGAATATCTTTGATTCACACCAAGAATTAATAGAAAGTTATTTACCATTTAAATTTAAACACGTCTTTATAGGTACATCACTTACAATAACTTACATGCCCAGCCTGATGCTGGACAGCTGGAGGAAAGATCTAGCTTCTAGCCTACTGGCTACTGCCTATGTAAGGTGCAGAAAAGCAGGCATCAAGATCAGCAAAGTTGGAACTTGCTGCTACAGGCAGGAAGTCCAACTCATAAAAGTACTGACAATACCTAAAAGGTGTCTAAAGAAGGTTCCCTTGATGTTGATGATGCCTGATCCAAGAATCATAACATACACGCCACTGACGCCAGACGGCAGACGGCCGCCAGACGCCACTTGTTCTTCTTGGTCCCCTCACGGCTCACTCCACGACGCCACGTCCCCTGCAGAGTGCAGACTGCAGGCAATGTACCTACATGATGATGTAGGTACTTGACTAACCACAACCAGAGACGCTGAGAGCCGACTTCATGAAAAGTTAAAAAAATCTACGTTGCAATGGGCGAGACGCGAATAAAACATTCAATTTGTAAGGATAATACAGGCGTAGCCCGCGTAGGCCTAGTACGATGAGCAACCCCAGCCAGAATGTATCTGCACAGACTGCACGGTTTCAACCAAACTTCAGGATGTTCCCTAAGATTGTGGCGCAATATTTACCACAGGCAACTGCTGAGTGCAGACTCCAGGCTGACGTCATTGTCAGCACTGCTTTCGGATGTTCCGACTTCCGAGAACATATTTGTATTTGGTGATAAACAGCGACATCTACCGATTAAAATTAGAAACTATACAAAGGTTCATGTTCTCCTTCATGGAATTAATTCATATATGAATGATAATGCTATTGGTAATAATTCCATTTCCAATTTAAGAATCGATCACGCTATATGCTTGGTATCTCAATATGTATTAATAAATTGCATATTCAATTTAAGAATCGATCACTATAGAATATTGATTAAATGTGAACAACTTAAAACAAATATCCCTCATATAGCAAATTCATGCAATTTTAATTTAGGAAGTTTTAGAAGCTTTTTTAGAACAGTTAAAAAAATGAATTAATAATAGTAATAACAAGTTTTAAAAGTTCTCGAATAAATCAGAGTTTACCTCTGAAAATGTTGATAAAAGCAGCCTGTTTAAAAATCCATTCATCAATCTATGAGAAATTCTGATCATCAATCGAGTTATCTTACTGGCATTCTTTGAAAAAAAAAAATTATTCTAAATGAGCTAAATTGATTGTCCGAGTAACAAATTTATAGCATAACCGAGGCAGGAAATTCGAGAATACTGAATACCGAGAGAAAAATGGAGAAGTCCCTTAGTACGTATGACACCGCCGCGTAGTAAGGTTGTGCGAGAGATTATGCGCTTCTTTTACCGGGTCGCAATTCAAGATATTTACTGGGTACTGAACACGACATTTCATGATTTTCCTAAATTTACAGGGTGTTGGAGTCCTTCAAAAATCATTTATTGCTACGTGCTTGTTAAAAGAGATTAAAGGTGAGTAGCTATTTTATACAATCTGATGGATGATGTAATTAAATGTATATTCTTGCTCGAGCACTGTCAGTGTTACTCTTAAAATTTTGCTCTTCAAATCGACAAATGCACTACTCGTATGATAATTTTTGAGGAATCTTTGGCTAAGGTTAAAGAAAGTGTTATAGTTTTTGAGAAATAACTTCAGCTTCAGTTATTAAAAACTTTGGTGCTTTCGTTGCCTGACTCCAGGAATTCATCGAAATGGTCACTATTTATTTTATATCTTTTCCTGTTTTTTTTTTCTATTCGTGTAATACAGAAGATAATATAACCTTGCTATGTAAGGGCCTCCACAGTATTTAAGCTTCATTCGGGTGAATTCCGCGGGCCAATGCCCAGATCGAAATTTACGCGTTTTTTATTTTAGTAATATTCGCCAAACCTGTAGCCTGTAGGGAATGTAAATATGTTCTCTGGCTTGAAACCTTGTTCAATGCTACGTTTAGCGTTTTGGAATTTTTCACTCAACATTATTTCATGCCATCTCGCGTGCCCTCAGGAAGTAGGCTTCTGAGAAGGTCAAGTTATTTTCACGAGCGTGGATCGAAATCAAGTTTGAGGCTCAAGAGAACTATGTAAAAAGGGCCGGCAAACGTTTCATTCGTCGACCTTTTTATTCAATAATTGTACATACATCAAAACACCCGTGCAAATAAATGTATAATTGTGTGCAATTTCTCCATAAATATAAATGAAAATGTATGAACGAAAATATAAATGATATATAAATAATTTCTCCGTAAATATAAATGAAAATGCAAATAAATGAAAATGTCATTAAATATTTTTTACCATTTTGGCGATCGAAAATATTTTAAATAAAGGAAGCTTGTATTACACCTTTTGACATGTTTGACGGTATTTACTGAGATGAAGCGTTGTCTAACTGATGAAAACCAAAGGTGAGAAATTTTGGTACGTTCAGAAGAAGTTTGACATTTTTGAAAGTCTACACTACATAGTTAGCGACTAGCGTTGAAAGCATTTAATAGACTCGGTATGCAAAACTTACGTATTACTAGACAATAAGTTGAACTGTCTTATAAATACTCGATATACTTTTTGGAAAACCTAATAATAAATATATAGTTTATTATAACAAAAAAACAAATTTTCATCTAAAACTGCATTGCACCTAAGGACTTAAAAAATAGAATAGACTTTTTAGCGCATTTCATCATTTATGGAAAAAATGCACTATTGTGCTCGCCATGTCCGTCTTTCCGTCTGTCTGTCTGTCTGTTCGTCCGTCCGTGACCTCAAGTTTTCGTCAACGAGAAAATGCGCTCTGTCACTCACTGCAGTGAGTACTGAGTATATTTTTTTCCGTGATGGATCCTCTTCCTACCCCCATAAATGTAGGTACCTACCACCTGCGTTCTGTCCTAGTCCCGCCCCCCAAGGTTGATATCGACCACTCAGCTGATCTCCGACTTGGAGTAGGTAACCTGATGCTGTCCTTGTCCTTTAACCTCAAATTACTTAATTTAATACCTGATTACAATTGGGCTAGTAGGCGTGACGCGTGTTATCATAATGCATTGGCGCATACGGTTGGTGCTGATTTACAGTTTACTATCGTCTAAAAAAAATTATAACCACAACTTGGAAAAATACAATGGAATCCAACCATGTAACAGTTAGGTCAAGTATTAGCTACGGAATTGGATGGTTTCGTCCAGTTCTAAAATATCATCTGCACTAAATCCTAGGCCCCACAAATGCACTCCAAATTGTCGGACTGACAAAAAGACACCGGCAAAGTGCAAACATTTCTTATAGCTTCCTGATTGATGTCCATCTATTTTTTCTACGTTGTTGGGCAACAATAGCCGATGCATGAACCATTGTGCAGATCCAGAACTTATTATTGTTATTATATTATTCCCCTGTTGCTGCTGCTCAATGTTCCCCACAATGTAGTACGATCATTTAGCTGGTAGACGGCCCCCGGTAGGGGAAGAACTTGTCTCAACTGTTACACTTATCTCCCAGGCTCTGGCGAACTCCCTTATGTCGTTCCCATGTAGAAGGCAGGGGAGGAAGTTTTCATTAAATTCTCCGAGAAACCAAGTGGTCGGAACTGCGTTTTGATTGTGCTCTACTGTGGCTCCGTTCGAGCCTGTCTTGCCTCGCACGTAATTGCTGGAGGTCTGCTGGAAACAATTCAGTCTTAATGCTCTCTGATGTAAATGGACAATTTCATGAGACACAGACGGCCAGCGCTGAAAATTATCATACGTTTTCTCCAGCTACTTAATCATTTAGCTGTCCACGTTCGTTTTAAATTTAGCGCGACATTCATTGCGTTGCTCTCTTTCGTTGGCATACAAACTAGAGATACAAAAAGCTTTTGATTTCACCACTCGTCGAATGAAATTTTTCGGTTGGCTGCAACCCTTTAAGGTTGCTGCGGGGCAACTTAGTTGTGAAGCGATTCGGTTTTTTGTAACTTTTGCTTAGTTCTTCAATGAACCGTTAGATTAAGAATATTGGCAACTTATGTAAAAGCCTTTGAAAAAGGTGCTTCCAAGAACCTGTCTCGGTCGGGATCCGTCGCTATTGTCAGAGAAGCGAACCCATTTCTAAAAGCATGTTGCGTTTCTTGATTATCGTACAATATTGTAAGTCGTGGAATATTCGTAATCATTACGCAATGAAAAATCTTCGCACTCACTTGCAACTCTGCCCCAGCCGGCTGAATTACAGGTATTGTGGAAGAAATGACTGTACAAGACGGTAGTCGTGACATGTTCATATTGATTCGCTGATGACATCAAAGATGCCGGACGGTCCCGAAGATGCTTTATCGGCACGAGAAACCTCCCTATTTTAAGCATCTCTGTCCTGACGTCTTCAGCGCTCGAAATCCATGCAGACCAGCAGTTATGGATACTGCCGGCTGATTGCACTCTGTCCGATTCTCTTGTGGAGATATTGTGCAATGTGCATGCGGCCTATGAGGTGTAGTTCCAGGCGAGGTCACAAGGGCTCACGACATGCACCTCTGCAGTCAACAGTTAACAAAGAAACGATGAAGGCTATGCACTTGTGATTCGATATACTTTTTGGAAAACCTAATAATAAATATATAGTTTATTATAACAAAAAAACAAATTTTCATCTAAAACTGCATTGCACCTAAGGACTTAAAAAATAGAATAGACTTTTTAGCGCATTTCATCATTTATGGAAAAAATGCACTATTGTGCTCGCCATGTCCGTCTTTCCGTCTGTCTGTCTGTCTGTTCGTCCGTCCGTGACCTCAAGTTTTCGTCAACGAGAAAATGCGCTCTGTCACTCACTGCAGTGAGTACTGAGTATATTTTTTTCCGTGATGGATCCTCTTCCTACCCCCATAAATGTAGGTACCTACCACCTGCGTTCTGTCCTAGTCCCGCCCCCCAAGGTTGATATCGACCACTCAGCTGATCTCCGACTTGGAGTTGGTAACCTGACGTTCTCCTTATCCTTTAACCTACAATTACTTAATTTAATACCTGATTACAATTGGGCTAGTAGGCGTGACGCGTGTTATCATAATGCATTGGCGCATACGGTTGGTGCTGATTTACAGTTTACTATCGTCTAAAAAAAATTATAACCACAACTTGGAAAAATACTATGGAATCCAACCATGTAACAGTTAGGTCAAGTATTAGCTACGGAATTGGATGGTTTCGTCCAGTTCTAAAATATCATCTGCACTAAATCCTAGGCCCCACAAATGCACTCCAAATTGTCGGACTGACAAAAAGACACCGGCAAAGTGCAAACATTTCTTATAGCTTCCTGATTGATGTCCATCTATTTTTTCTACGTTGTTGGGCAACAATAGCTGATGCATGAACCATTGTGCAGATCCAGAACTTATTATTGTTATTATATTATTCCCCTGTTGCTGCTGCTCAATGTTCCCCACAATGTAGTACGATCATTTAGCTGGTAGACGGCCCCCGGTAGGGGAAGAACTTGTCTCAACTGTTACTCTTATCTCCCAGGCTCTGGCGAACTCCCTTATGTCGTTCCCATGTAGAAGGCAGGGGAGGAAGTTTTCATTAAATTCTCCGAGAAACCAAGTGGTCGGAACTGCGTTTTGATTGTGCTCTACTGTGGCTCCGTTCGAGCCTGTCTTGCCTCGCACGTAATTGCTGGAGGTCTGCTGGAAACAATTCAGTCTTAATGCTCTCTGATGTAAATGGACAATTTCATGAGACACAGACGGCCAGCGCTGAAAATTATCATACGTTTTCTCCAGCTACTTAATCATTTAGCTGTCCACGTTCGTTTTAAATTTAGCGCGACATTCATTGCGTTGCTCTCTTTCGTTGGCATACAAACTAGAGATACAAAAACCTTTTGATTTAACCACTCGTCGAATGAAATTTTTCGGTTGGCTGCAACCCTTTAAGGTTGCTGCGGGGCAACTTAGTTGTGAAGCGATTCGGTTTTTTGTAACTTTTGCTTAGTTCTTCAATGAACCGTTAGATTAAGAATATTGGCAACTTATGTAAAAGCCTTTGAAAAAGGTGCTTCCAAGAACCTGTCTCGGTCGGGATCCGTCGCTATTGTCAGAGAAGCGAACCCATTTCTAAAAGCATGTTGCGTTTCTTGATTATCGTACAATATTGTAAGTCGTGGAATATTCGTAATCATTACGCAATGAAAAATCTTCGCACTCACTTGCAACTCTGCCCCAGCCGGCTGAATTACAGGTATTGTGGAAGAAATGACTCTGTACAAGACGGTAGTCGTGACATGTTCATATTGATTCGCTGATGACATATCAAAGATGCCGGACGATCCAGAAAATGCTTTATCGGCACGAGAAACGTCCCTATTTTAAGCATCTCTGTCCTGACGTCTTCAGCGCTCGAAATCCATGCAGACCAGCAGTTATGGATACTGCCGGCTGATTGCACTCTGTCCGATTCTCTTGTGGAGATATTGTGCAATGTGCATGCGGCCTATGATGTGTAGTTCCAGGCGAGGTCACAAGGGCTCACGACATGCACCTCTGCAGTCAACAGTTAACAAAGAAACGAGTGAAGGCTATGCACTTGTGACGTATGTGAAGGAAGAGTGCTCACTATTTTAATTATGGTTTTCCACCCCTTGAAGCCATGGCGTAGAATTCCAAGAGCACCAAGTATTCCTAAAGCATGGTGTCTAAATAAAAGGTATTCCATCACTATCCCTCTACATGAATTATATATTTTTTTTAAATGGAGATCGGTGGATAGAGTCTGCTGATAAAATTTCGAGAGAATGTTATTTGACAACTTACCTGCTAGTCCATCGTCGCAATTTCAGAATAAGGATGAATTTTTCAGTGCGATGCGATTACGTTCAGGCGATGTAGCATCCGTGATTAAATCATACGTAGATCGAGAAAACTTCTTGCTGCCCCGATAAATAACAGGGCAGAGAGCAGAGTTTTTCTATGAATTCTTTTGGCCAATTTGTTGTTCGCTGAGAAAGCTAGCAAGTTTCCGGGAAGTGTCTACGGGGGCGCTCTCGTCTCGATATGTGACCTAACAAATTACAGTCGCTTGCTATTGCTGATCATGTCGATGGTTGACTTTTTGCGGCCTGTGAGATTCACGTGGAACAAAGTTTCTCGAGTTAAGTATGGAAGGATGATTTATTATTATTGAAGGCTGCTCCTGCTGTTAATGTTAATGCGGAAAATTGTTTTTTATGTGGCCGTGGAAAGATATAAAGAATTGTAAATTGTAACCCTTGGTTGGATGGTGTCTTGTGACCCAAATTTCGAATTTCTCAGCTGTCTCACCGGAATCGAATTACGCCGAACTGCTTCTTGTCAAATCCTAAGTCTGCCATTATTCTTACATTAAATGAAGGCCTTTCAAACGTTAAAGTTTTATTTATATGTACGTACGTTTATTGTTTAAATTATGATCAACGCTAAAATAAAATACGACGGCTGACTTCCTGAGGCTGATGTGCGTCACGTGGCTGGGGCTGACGATCACATAAGCGTTGTCATGACAACTCTTCCAAAATACTTCGTCAGAAATCCATACGCCTTGATTTGTTGATATTTACGGTCTCCTTGTAGCATGTAAACCCTGGCCCTGTGCCTCAACCGCCGATCGCTTTACTTTATCCGCCGCGATTCTTCAGAAACGCCTTTTATGCTCTTTATGCTTATTTTAAACTACTGCTGACATCATTTTAGTTCCAGTTTAACAGCATTGACTCGTGAATTACTGATCAGTCGCAACAACCAAGGAAAATTTCCATATAGTAATTCCGCACACCTGCTTAGAGCACATCCATGCTGTGTGCATTGATCGTCACGTGGTTCATATCGAGGTATCGCTTTAAATGATCTGTTCTCTGTTGTCGTGGGCCTCTGATTCACAATCGCCACATAATCCGCGCCCTTATAAATCAATGCTAAGTTTAATTTGACGCACTTTGTAGGCCATGTAAGCAGTTTGCCGTCGCTACTTGGAGCGGATTTAGTTTCGCATCATCTTGAGCGTTCCTTTCAGCTCATCCATGTGTCTTCATTGCAACTCGTCCATCAAAGTGTGGGTAAGCGTAAGTAAACAATTTAAACCTCGACTATTCTGGATGTTATTCTATGTCCAGAGAATTGACCATGTGTGCGCAAACCGAATAGATTTTGTATGACTAGGTATAATATAACTTTCATTGAGAATATATGGATTGAATAGAAGCTCATTACGCTTTGCAATGACGCTTTTTCCAAGCAACTTGGCCTTTGAATTTTATTGACATTCCTTTCAGCGACAATTCCTGCTATGCACAAGCAAGTCCTTTCAGTACAAACATTTCCGCGCGGCTATAGTGTCACGGACTGCCGCGTCGCGCCCGCGCTTGACATTCAAGCCAATTATTGTTAGTTCATTTGTGAAGACTTTCTGGCGTATACTTTCGATGTTTTGTGTAAGCCAAAGCTTGTGGGCATAGAGCAGTTCAGGGCCGTTTTAGGGCTGTGGTTACGGCGCAGTTCACTGCCGCTGCTCTAATTTACGTCAAACTGATTGGCACAAATTTAAACGTCTTCTCAGAAACCTTTGTAATTATTCTCATATTCAGCTACTGAATTCGTGGGATGAATATTGGAGCTTTATATTTCAAGTGAACATTATTTAATTTTGAACATTTTGTTCCTATATAGGTAAGAAGATGATTTCTGATTCCCTTAATTTTTATATTACTGATGTAGTTATCGTATTTTAGTTATTTTTCAGTTTCAGTATAATGACTGCTGACGGTTGGTTTTGATGTACGTGTTAAACAGTGCTTATCATGAATGCTTTTCAAACTATTTTTACTAATGATACGATACGAGTTTAGTGTTTAATGTCGAAGTTTCGATCGAAGTTTTGTCGGTAACTTTCTGCGCCTGCATGCAAACTAAACAACGAAATCTTCAACACTTCGGTCCGAGATGATTTGTAGGCGTTCACATACACTACTGCATAAGGTAAATTATATAATTGACATTTCTGAATAAAATTAAATGGCGGAATAATTTGTGCTCTGAACTTTCGCGCGTTGACATCGTGGTCGGGAAAGCTGAGCACCGCGGGTGTTGCGATCGAGCAATCAATTACAGGGTTCGAATATTGCTGTCCATAAGACCATAACCTCGTAAAAAAAGGTAATTCACACAATGTTTTTCATGCCTATGCGTTCACCGGAAATGCGAATCCCTGTGTTATATTGATTTATAAATTTAGCTGTGTGCTGTGCAAACAAGCTTGATGGTGGATGAGATAAGTACCGCGCCTGGTGCATTGTAATGAAATCTCTACCTCGCATGTTGCACTGTAGTGAAATTTGTACCTGGCATGTTGCACAGCATGTAATGAAGAAATGTATGCCTGCGCGGTGCACTGTAATTGCACTGCATGTAAAGGAGAAATGTATGCCTGCCCGTTGCATTGTAATGCAATGTGAGTTCATGTGATCGAGTGTGTATGAGCGTCTGATGGTCCACTCTGTCACTTGCTGCATAGAGTTCCCTAAAAAGCGGTAGAGGCAGTGCACCTCTCCTCACTGATGACCAATATTAATTATCCTGCATGGCTGATGCACTCAGCTCGTGATCTGAACGCCATTTCGTCCGCCCATGCGGTTTTTCTCGCAGGTTTTGCCAGGGCCGCCGTGGCACCGCTGATGTCAACGGGTTTTGCGTCGCGGCATTCTTCGGTGGGGGCGAAATTATTTCATCGGTATATGAATTTCCGTCATGAAGAGCCAACAGTTTTTGTTGCAATTCAATTACGCTTGAGGGCATTAGAGGAAATTTGATTAAAATTGCTTAGGCTTGACCAGCATTGTCGGACCACCACGCCTTGTTTTTGTGTGCCGATCACTTGCTAAATTAACTTCAGCTTATTAATACGACAACCTTTAAAAAATGCGCTGGGTGCCAGTGCTCATTATACTTCACCTTATTAACTGGGGGATTATATCATTTCTTCTGAAATGTTTGCTGAACATAACAGTATTTTACTTTTAGGTCATGTCAATAATTTACTGTTAGAGTTTCTCGGTAACCGTACGCATCTAATGATTTGATGCTTACGTCGCTGTACTGCAGAGGGTGTCATGCATGGTGATAAACTCTTATTATTGGGAAATTTGATGGAGAAACAGTGCACGATGTGTACACGAAGTAGGAATGTGGTCATGCTGTTCCACGATTTGATTATAAACATCTTCGCCTTGTGGCATATTATGAAGGAAAACAAGCTTACAATGTTGCCTAATGCCTACAAGAACAACCTCACTGTGACGAATATTGTAACATAGAACCAATTCATGATGTTCAATAAATCTTTAATGTGTTTCATAATGTGGAACAAAACAAGTTCCCGATGTTTAACAATTGCATGGAGTTATCACTTGAGTCGGTTGGTGTTGGCACAAGCAAAGAACCCGCATGAGTCAAGAGGAGGCGCGGCGCCTGTTTGCCCAAGGCGAGTCAACGGAACCTGCTAGCTCAAAACCGGACAAATTTGCCATTCAGGATTTAATGGTGCTTTACCTCTTCTTGCAACGGTCACATTTGTTATCTGTATAGTTAGTCTCATCATTGTTAGACAATAGGTTATTATGAAACATAACATTTATCTGTAATGATCCTATTATGTATTCAGACTTTTATATTGACAGTTATTCGCGTCTTAATTGTCTCATTTGCTGCAAGTTCGGCCTATGCCATTTAAGTCTACGGTTGTACGATGACCGCTGTGCTATTTATTGCACAATTTTCAAGTTAAGTGTTGTACGGTGACGAAACCAAAACCAAAGATTCAGCCAGAAAACGAAAGAAAATCGGCATTTTCACTAATAAATGTTATATATTCCTTTATAGTCTTATTTCCACTGTTCGTGTTTGAAGAGCAACTAATGCCGAGATGTTATGAAGCTTCCATAGCTGCGATTAATTACATGTATTGCGCTGACTTTCCACTGCTGCCAGGCTGAGCACGTGTTGCATTGTTCTGTTCAATTTAGTTGAAGCTATGATCGCCAAGGAACTGTTTACGACTGGCCCGTCCAGCAGCGTCCCAGGACGTCCCATAAAGCGTGCACGGCAGCCGCCCGTTAGCTGGTCTAGCAGCCCTCAGGACGTCCCATAAAGCGTGCACAGCAGCCGCCCGTTAGCTGGTCTAGCAGCCCCTCAGGACGTCCCATAAAGCGTGCACAGCAGCCGCCCGTTAGCTGGTCTAGCAGCCCCTCAGGACGTCCCATAAAGCGTGCACAGCAGCCGCCCGTTAGCTGGTCTAGCAGCCCCTCAGGACGTCCCATAAAGCGTGCACAGCAGCCGCCCGTTAGCTGGTCTAGCAGCCCCTCGGGACGTCCCATAAAGCGTGCACGGCAGCCCGTGCTATCGATTGCCTGCTGCAGGCATCGTGGGCGTGATGCGTTCACTTGCTGATGGTGGCTCAGCTCTGCCCTGCTGCCAGCATAACTATTATCAATTGTGACTGTTAGTGCATATTAATGATGAGGTGTGTTGTGCAGTAGCTGCTTCTTCATTAGTAGGAATGGCGCTGGTGGAGTAGTATAGTGATAGTTGTTTACGGGGTCTGAATGCTGGTATTGGTTGTGCGGAAAATTACGGAAGTAATTTATTTGTCGCGTGTACGAATAGTAATGTATCTTGGAAATATTAGATTAACGAGAAGTTAAGTTTTAGTTGTTTGTTAATTTTGCGCTTACGTCACTGCCATACTTCCCCGCTAATTCAGTGACCTGATTGCGAATGGACAATACATTCTTAATAATGTTTTCCATCCAAAACCAATTACATTGCGTTCATCTTTCACATTATGATTCTTATGGAATTCATGATTTGAAATGGTTGTTATTTTAGCGCTTTTTCTCATCTATGGAAAAAAGGCGCTAACGTGCTCGTCATGTCCGTCCGTCTGTCTGTCCGTCTGTGACTTCACGCTTTCGTCGACGAGAAAATGCACTCTCTGTCACTCACTGCAGTGAGTACTGAGTTATATTTTTTGTCATGCATCTTACTAACTGTATGGTGTTTAGTTGCGTTGTTCCTGACATAGTGTCAGTCGTGGGACCATCATCGTGTTCATCGCCAGCGGTCATCGTCAACCGGTGCAACGTGCTGCCAGGTCGTCACCTCACAGTTTTATGGAGGCTACGTGACGTCTGTTGAGGTGTCGGGGCAAAACCACAACTTAATGTTCCCGTTGCGATCTTGGGTGGACTTCCGGCTCTGTCTCGTCCGCTCTCAGGTCACTCACTCAGACGAGCGCGGCTCTGGCTCTTTAAATGCAGCACCGGACACTGGCCGGAATGACATCAATAACGTAAATCCATTCATCCAATCTGAAGTAGACTTAGGACGACGAACCCATGTTCACAATCTTGACAAATCTCTTGTGTGCACTGCGTCAACATTTGAACACTTATTTGAACACGCTTATTGAGAACTGCAAATTTTGAGCGCGTGCTTCATCCGCAACAGCTGAAATATATATAATATGACAGTAATTCGCTTCGATTATAGCCAACCAAAATGTTGACACCGGGTTTGACCACGAATCCGTAAATTCATTCAAAAAAGATCGCACAATTCAAAGGGACAATTCTGATGTTTTTTTTTCGCTTTTTACTTTAGATAACTCTTTCTGCGATGATATGCTCTTATTACAATTTTCACGCTAAATTTGACTGCCCAGTCACGTTACTGGAGCGCTATATAGCACGCGTCCACTGGGTAACGGGACGTCGGTCGCCGCCCGCAGCTGTCTGTTGTTGAAATGTCGTCCTTTGGTTCTTCAGAGTCTGTTGGGTTTCAGAATGCCTCTTTCCCGGCATCTACTTCATTTTTTATTTTAGCAGCATATTCTTTCTTTTCAGTTACTCAACCCTTTCCTTCTGCAACTAATCTTCTTCTTCTTCCAGATACGTCTTTTTTATAGTAATGTCTCTCTTCTTAAAGTTGCGACTCATTTTCTTTCAGCAAAGACTCTATTCCTATCAGCGGTTTCATTTCTAGTGGACCCACTTTTCTTCTCTGATCTTTCTCCCGCCAAAGTCACAACTTTGTTCCTGCAACGCAGCCAAAGTTTCTGCATACTTAAATGACTTGATCTTGCCACAACAGCCAACTACTTAATGTCTGATGTCTTTATGTTTATGCGTTAGGGTGTCTCGTCCAGCGCTAGTTCTTCAATACGTTTGTAATAGAAATAAATAACATTACACAATGCAAACAAATCCGGAATTCAACAGCGATTCGGTATTGGTTGCATTTGATTAATTAAGACACAGGTGGCTAAATTACCTGGAAAATTGCACGAGTGTCACCTTAATCAAATGAGCAAATAATTGCGTTAACTCCAGAAGCATTTAAGTTTAAGAGGTTCTTTGTGAAATTGTTACAACTTTTTCATTTAGTTCTCCAACCTGAATTTATGATGCAGCGGAGCGCATTCAGTCATCACAGTGTATATTAGGAGTGCATTTCCTCAGTATATAATTCGCACACAGAATTGCTTGGATGTGAGTGAGTATATGGCTGCTGATGCCAATTAATTTAAGATAGCGTTGCACTTGCATCACCTCTACGGTTCTTCCCTATATGCAGCTGCCTGACGCATGCCTATTTTGATGGCACACATTATGTGCTAAGGTAGATGCCTGCCTGCATTAAGAGGTTAGTGAGCAAGAGTTGACATAACGCCCACAATTCCTGCTGCACAAACTGCCACCTCATGCGCGTCAATAAAGGTGAGGAGCATCTTCATTGCGGTGCCTCAGGCGCGTGCATAGCGCCAGCACCTCAATCATTCTTACATCTGCTCTGCCATTTAAGTTCATTGTTTCATGCCGACTGCACCGATCTCGAGCCGATAGTCTGCAGCCCGCAAAACTAAATGAAAATTTCTGAGCTACAAATTCATCAATTATAGTTTTGTTTATTCACAAGCGCATTCCACTAGCCTTTCTATAAACCAAGTGCCTGCAGTTGATCCATATGCTCAAGGATATTGCGCTGCTAATGTCAATTGTGCAATATGATGAAAAGATTTTGTCGTCTTCATGAATTAGAAGACGGCAAGTCGCAGGGACAAGCTCAAGTCCCGTCTATTTAATTCTTATAATAGAGAAATTTTTATACAGCACACAGTATAATTTCTAAACTTTATTAAGCTTGAACGCTGTATTCTCTGTTGCGGTCGTCGAAAAGTTGAAAATAAACAGTTTTCGAGTCACCAAGTAAAGTAATTTAAAAGTAAAGAAAATACCAAGTAAATTCATCATAGTCTCATGAAAATATACATTTTTGTTTCAAATTCGTTATGTACTTGTGATTTAAGCAGGATAATGCTATAAGTTCCTGAAAGTGTGGTGTAGGAACGTTGCGAGAGCAGCATGCGCTAATGCTTCGTACCCTCGGACGCAGATACTGCGTAGCACTGCAGCGTTGCCGGCTACGATGTTGTCTGACGACCGTTCAGGTGCAATGCAAGCCAACGCTCTATTGTAATCCACATGACCTAACGCTGAGTGACGATGATCATATCTTAGGAACCGTGTTTTTGACGACGTAAAAAGTTGTCATTTATTAGCAGGTTGACTGCGATTGCTTCATCTTGTACTATAATTTTATTTCTTGTATTATGTTTTATACGTCTGGCAAAAGGGTTGCCAGACGGTTTTTTCGGACAAATTCCGAGATTTAGTTTTTCAATTCCGTTGGCCGGCTAAAATTTATGATAGGGGTACTTTCTATTTCCTAATTGTGGAAGTAATTGATTATATTCCACATGTATTCCTTATATTCCACAATTGTGGAATATAAGAGTTCATGCTGGTAGTAAGAGCGCCCTGCGCAGTAGGCCCTATTAAGTTCACCTATACCTGTTATTTGCGCCGCAATCGGTGTTTACAATTAAGCTTTGTTTGAAGAAGTTGCCTAAATACCCTTCGCAACTCTACTCGAGTCATTACAATTATATGTATGAACTATCTGGTTCAGAGCGCTTCTCTTACTGGTGCAGAGTGTTTAAATTTTGAACTTTTTATTCAATTATCCCGATATTTTATCTCGATGATTTTATTTTGAGAGTTTCGCTTTAATTGGATTCTCAGAGTATTTATTAATTCTTGTAAATTACATTGTTTCCTTGTTGAGGTTCTATGTATATGGATCATAACGTCTTGATCTTCCTTTGCCTTGAACGACCTGCTGCAAAAGTTTTCTGGCAGCACTCTGACGGCAAGCAAATTTTACCGTGGCTGGTATATACGAGCAATATGATTTGTATGGTTCGTTCAAGTGTTCGTCAATATATTTTTTATGTGTTATACAGAAATTTGAGCTCCGTATACGATCCTGACACTCAGGAATCACGCATCAAAGATCTTGCAATCTAAAGGAGGCAACATTACCCACAACCTGTTTGAATGACACAACGAGCTTGTTGTCGCGTGCGTGAAGCTGGTCTTACTTTCTCGACTGATGTTGTTCGGGCAGACTATACATATATAGTCTGTTCTTCTTAGACTCGTAAAATGCTAATTTCTATGTACTTTTGCCAATAAATATATTATTCAAAAATGTTGAAGCTAATCATTAAATGCCAATGTTACGCGACAATTTGAAGCAGCTGAAAAGGTGTTTATGATAAACATAGTTTCTCGTTCGCCGCCAAACAGGAGAGGTTCATGCCTTAAAGGTCAGTGCATAGTGCGGCCATTGATATTTTGATCCAAGTGCGTTCAACCTTAAATTCAGAGCTATTAAAGCTGCTCAGTAAGTTTGTAACGGTTGAGTGGTCAGGAATAGTCCATTTGACTTGAAATGCCCTGAAATTTTGAATGAGAATGCATAAATTTGCGCGCATGTAATCTTGATCGTGATACGATAAAGGTAAAATATAACCCATTTTTCGCGATATCGTAGTTTGTGTCGTGACTGACGATAATGAGATGAAAATCCCTCTGTGGGCTTTGGCACTTGATGCTCCAAAGTGCTAATGATACTGCGCGTGCAAATTGCTTCATCGTGACTAGAATATTTTACGGTTTAGAGTGTGATGTTTCGCTGCTACTCCTGACGACGTCTGCAGATATTGTTAACGTGAATATTCATGCAATTAAAAGTGCATTATACTTTCGGTTGTTTTTTCTAACTCTAGCCGATGTTTAATTGTTAGCAATTTCAACATGGTTTTCGTAAGGTCTGTATCAAATTAATGATTTTCTTAATAATATGTTATGGTATTGTAGCAGAGCTTTTGACCTTTTCACGTGCCCATAACTTGCTCGTGAAATCTTACGTAGGAATCCTATCTCTGTCCCCCGTCAAACGAGAATCTTGTATACATCGTGATTTGGCTATTTTGCGTGTTGAAAATAATAATAAAATCGAAATTAAAAATACATAGTGAAAAAATATAAGGATGCGTATATAGGAGCTATGTCTAAACGAAAATTTTCATTATTTTGATTGATCATTAGTTGATTGATCATTAATGTTGGTTGTTTGCTGAAGATGCTTTAACTACGTATTAGCAATTGCTTGCCATGTGAATTATTCTATTTTTTTAATACATAGAATGCCTACGAAGTAAAAGTAACGGCGTTTGGTAACGATATCTGAATTATATCGTGTAATAAACTTCACAATTTATTGTCAATTGGGATTGTCAGTCAATTAATCTGCGCCAGATCAACAGATTATTTCATGGAATTATTGCAATGAGCAACGAGACATTATTATGGGCAATGAAACATCACCATGAGCAACGAGATATTATTATGTATAATGAAACCTACTATAGGCAATAAAACACACAAGAGCAATGTATTGTTACTGATCCAACGCTAGAAAACAAGTTACAACGGTTAAAAATCTAGAGAAATTACCAAATTTGCCACGATCAATTATGACGATCAATCAAGCGTCGGTGTAACGGTAACAATCCCCTACGAAGTGCGAAGTTGCAGCGGTCAATGAGAACCGGTAACGCGCCTTATGTGCCCGCAGCACCACACGCAGCTATTCCAGGGGGTGATGTCACCGTGGGGTGTGTTGGGCATCTTAAATCTTAACTGCATTGCGGATTGTGAAAGCTGTACTGCAGGGTTTGTTCTGCCGTGCGTGGGTGATCCCACAAAGCATAGTAATCAACATGTTCGGTAATCATTATTCAGTGTATGCTCGTGGTGAATGTAAACATGCGTCCTGAATAGATGAGGCCGTGCGTTGCAAGGTTAGATTTTGTTTTCTATACCATAGAATGTTCCTTTGTTGATCCTAGAGTGTTGTTGCTAAATAATGTCGAGAGATTCTCCAGCATTTTATCAGCGTTGATGAAATAGGTGTATTTACTTAAATTTCGTCAACTTTGCTTTGAAAGAATTTAGTTTCCTCACTTGTTGCCTAAAAACTGTGCTATATCACCAATTGTGCATAGGTGATACGAGCTCCTAAGTAATTGCAAAATATTGGCCCCGTATCGACTTGGCTGGAAAGTATGATAATGAAACGATGTTGCTCAACTGAACAATTCTTATATTGAGAGGATTCGCCACTGCGCTTCCATTCCTGTATTATATAGTTGGTGTTGTATAAGTTTAAATTATGATGAATGGCGTTAAAACCACATTGCCGCACAATATTAAACATCACTTTTGTTTGCACACTTAAACGTGTCTTAAATTATCATGAAAAACGATTCTCCTCTTTAAGCTATAATCTGGCTAGTCTTACGTGAGCACAGTGCGTAAGTTTGTCCTAAACTCTGTTGCACCACGCTGGACCGATGGAGCTGCAGGTCGTGCCTGGGCATCTCTCAAGGATAAAATTAACTTCCCGTAATGCTCTAAGTGATGAAGTCATACTGTGTTGCAACACTAGTCATTTTATTTAAGCGCGAACTTTTAACGCATCTGGAAAAACAGTTGCAGTTCTCCAGCTACCTACAACACTTACTAATAACACTTGTCTATATTTAACTCAACCTGTTCCAAGACGCAGATCAACAATGAAATAAATTCAGTGTTACATTAACGACTCGTCTTTTTCCCGATATTTTCGAACTCCCTGCATGTGTGAGGTATGGAAGATGTGAACGATTGCTTCGTCGCCCAACTCGTGAAAGTTGCACCTTCCCNATGGAAGATGTAAACGATTGCTTCGTCGCCCAACTCTTGAAAGTTGCACCTTCCCGTGTAGCTCTCGTGTACATCCTTGACACAAACTCCAGCAGCAGATAATTCTTGGGTCGTAGACGAGGTGCCTTTCCATGTATTGTAATCATATTGTAATATGTTACAACAATAGACTCTCTATTTTAGTATATAAATGAAATTTATTTTCTGATGGTGATTATTATATTACGGTTCACGTTGATTGCCACCAACTTGGTTGAAACTATTTGCCACCAAAAGTCATTTGTCCTCAAAATCAACATGTTCGGTTTTAATGTCGACGGAATATTCCGTACTACGAATGTTCGGTTATGCGTTGTATAATGTTGATGCCTAGGAGATGAATGATGAAGCTACTTCCAGCTGCATGGCGCTTGATGCAAGTATAAAATTAGACGATCGATCGATTTCAGAGTCTCCGTTCAAGGGACATAGTTATTATTGGCTTGAAATCGGTGTTTTGTCGAAAGTTGCTTCGGCTTCGTCACTGATTTATTTATCACATATATGGCAGTTATTTATCATATATGTCGTTGTTTCCCCGATTATTCATGTCTTATGTGGTTATTGGATTCATTTTATCGATGCAGCTATGTTCATACGAATTTATCTTTGGTATTAAAGTTGAGCGCATGCACTTGATGTAGCTTGCTTCAGGTATTACCGCGAAATTTAACAATGTGCACAAATTGTCGCGTGTGCGTGAGTTGCGTGCGTGTAAGCGCAGATACGTGCGTGTAATGCGGCTGCGCTTGCCTGTAATTAAGGTAACGAGCATCAGGTCGACCTGGTTCATCTGATCAGCACCTATTGCGCAACAGGATGCTGTTCCTGCTGCCGCTGTCGCCGCGGCTCTATTTGTTCTGTTGTTGCTGGCGCCGCTGTCGTTTCCTGTTTTATTATTGCTGCTACTTGTTATAATTTATACCAATTTAATTGTACAGTTATTATTGTACTTATTCTTTCGTTGTTGTTTATACCACGCCTGTTGATTTTTTTTTATTTTCTTGCTAAGCCTCCACAAGCGTCCCGCCCTGAACGTCAATTTGTCGAGCGAAATTATGATGCAATTTGCGGAGAGAACAATTTGCTCCTGGACAATGGCTCGTCGCAGAAGAATTCGCAGCAAATTCGTTGCCCCGCAAAACTTTACGCTTTAATTATCAATTCAGCAATAAACCTGGTAAAACGTGGCGCTGTAGCTACGTGCACTTGGCGCACGCCTGCAAGATTCAGGCGCTATAAATAAAGCTGCAAGTTTGTTATCGCACACTCGACCCACACTTCGGGGCTGGGACGCCCTCCTCACACTCCCCACCAGGTCAACTCAAATCCCACCCAACCCCACCAGGGGAACTCAAGTCCCACCAACCCACCAGGGGAACTCAAATCCCACCCAACCCTCCAGGGGAACTCAAATCCCACCCAACCCACCAGGGGAACTCAAGTCCCACCCAACCCACCAGGGGAACTCAAGTCCCACCAACCCACCTGGGGAACTCAAATCCCACCCAACCCTCCAGGGGAACTCAAATCAAGTTGCATGCCACTTATCACACGCACATCACTCGTGTGGTTCCCACTACAGATGGGCCACACTTTACTCTATGGTTAAATTTCTGTTAAGCCGGGCAGATTAAATCGGAGATTTTCAGGCAGCTTTAATAAATTCTGGACATGGTAGTGAGTTGGTGATAGGTGAGCGATAAGGTGGTATCGTGACGGCCATTAAATGTCGGGTTAACACGCACAGCGTGACGGGGAGCACCGTATGTGTCTAGCAATTAACTATCAACTTTATTAATCTTTTACTAAAACACTATGTGAATTACGGTATAGCTGGTCAGGTGACTAAGGTCTTGATCCATTTTCCCTCAAAAAAAAAAAAATTTTCTGCAAAATGTGCACAATCACTGTAATTATCAATAGCGAGTCGTTGTCATGCGATCTTTGAGTGCTATCCGAATTTAAAGAGACCCTGCAGAGAGGAAGGCAACTCCTTGCGTCGCGCTTGAAGTAACGTTAAAAGCTGTCCCCTTCATCGCAAAGAACGGCGCTGTGGGAAAAACATGGCTGCTATTCCTGTTTTATCCGAGCTGGTCTTCCTGCCTCCCTGATAACGACTGCATTGCAGCCTCGCATCTTTTCCACGTGAACTTGCCGCGTCTTATCTTGAGGACTTCTTTATCGCAGCCTCGTGGGGGCTGAGCCCAAGCTTAAGATGGAGGGCCGAGTGCGATGTAATTGTTGGGGTTAATTCCGTTTTATGGCTCCTTTTGCCGGCGTAAAGGGGAACTTATTTTTGGGCAGATAATTTGAACGAATGTGCGAGTGTTCCTGTAAAGCTTCCGTCCCATAATCTGATATTGCAGTTTGACCAGCGTTTGCACTTTGTTTTTCTGACACATTGACTGTCAAATACTGTCGAGGAGTCAATTTACGTTTAACCTAAAATATTGGTTCGGTTGATTGAGAAGTAATGCCGGAATAAATTATTTTTTATATTACGAATCCGAGTTCATTTGGTTAATTCAGCTTGGAATGAACATCTGTATTGAAGCTGCTACATTAAAGGTGCCAGTCGATATCGTCTGTGTAGAACATCCACAAGAACCTCTATAATTTCTCTTCGAAATGATATCCGGCACGAAAGTTTAGAATATTTTCAATGTTTCGATTCGAAACTCCTTATTTCATTCACATGAACTTTAGCAAAATATTTATTTATAACAATTCATATTTCATTAAACCATAAATTTGCGGCTGCCTACGAGTGCACGTAAAATGTTTGAATAGCCCTCCACACAATGCTTTTCTCGTGTCGACGTATACAGAGGTCTACTAAGAGAGCTTGAATGCCTGCTTTTTAAAGTGGCACTGTTCCTTTGCACTCAACTCGCAGCAAGCACGTGCCATTTGGCGACTTTAGCATTACCAACACGAGTTGCCGTGTGTGTTATAGATACAGTATACAGCTGCGTGCATTCCTGACGGCGCCCAGCGATGCTTGTAAACACAGTCGCCACTTCTACGTACACGCGTGATGTGTACCGTGAGACTTGAAGTCGTGCTTCTACGCGGACTTTGATCACTCGAGAGACCAGGTTTCGTCATTGATACTTTGGTGCGAATTCTATCGATCTGCATGCGTTGTTACCGTCTGCATGTAAGTTCAGATGTTAACATCTGCCTATTTTTAATGATCTCTAGTACGTAAAATTTTTCCAACTTAATGAATATTTCAAAAATATTAACAAATAAATAGAAATAAGTCCGGGGTACGGGAAATATACGTATATGCGTGTACGCAAAAATGTTGTATTTAAACATTAACGAAGCACGAAATTAAATAATTTATGGAGTACCTCACCAGGATCTAGAAGTTCGGTGTGTTGCTTGCAACACTAAAAAGTTGATTTGTATTATTTTGCCAGCGACCTGCTTTTGTTATCGGATTAGATACGATCTATTTACCGCCTGCATTTGTTGCAAATCTAGGTTTAGTTATATCACAATCTATCTAGTGACGCTTATCATGTATTTTCTTGCACCACATTCTCAGCTTGAGAGGCGAAGACTTTGATTATTTAACAGCCTTTATGTCTTAATTTTGACTCTCATAACTGTTGGTCTTAACTTCATAACTTTACGAAAAAATTTTCTGCTTATCCTCAACTTCCACTTTGTTCTTTCTAACTTCGCATTCGACGACTTCAAGCATTTTGCTAGAAGCCACATATAAACATCACTTTATCTCTGCTTTTGTACCATTAAATCAATACATCATAGGACAAATCGTCCTCCTTTTATCAGCCAGCACTTGGGAAAAACGTACCAGCAATCTTTTCAAGCTTTAAGTCTATGTATTGATTGAGGAATCGATTGACATATTTTGTAGGTTTGAAATAAATACCCAAAGAGTTTGTCACGATGCTTAGCAGTCTAGTTTGTCACGATGCAGTCTATGTCACGATACTTAGATCTTTGATGCGAGTACGTGAGACAGCAAACAAAACCATCATTATGATAATGAGTCAGGTTTGGTGGGAATTTTGTCGATCTGCATACGTTGTTTAGTTAGTGTCGATCTACCGGTAATGCAAGTGAAGCTTGAAAGATCCCAATTTAGGTTCTGAGTTAGTTCAGCAAATTGGTCAACTGCAAACGCAAACGGTACTCCAAGTACAATGCCAGGCGATCGCAAATTTTCTCTCGTCGAATAACACCTACTTGACAACAATCCATATCTCCCGAACGCTTTGATACAACGATTTATAGCTGGGATAAAATATTTCATTCAGCCAAGCGTCCGTGCAGCCAAGATTGTCGCCCGATTTTTGTTTTTGCGTCGCTTTCAACTATTAAAAAAAATCGATTAAATTTGAAAGGCGCAATAGCTAGAGAGATTTGTCTAGCTCCCGCTTAAATTATTAACTCCAGGTTCCATGACAGGTTTTAAAAGCTTTCTTCTATCACAGAAGTAAAAAAAATTTTTTGTGTTGATGTCGCGAATGTATGGTGGGTTCTAACTTGTATGGTACAGACGTGAGAGCTGTTTTCTCCGTTTAGCCCTCATGAAATGTGCTGAGAAGACCGAGTGCGCTCCCTGTACGGCTGTTACTCTTACTGAGCCGCTGCCAATCTTCCTTGTTTTGTTTGATGAACTCCCTCCACTGCTAAGTGTTATTTTGTTGAAGAAAAAGATGCAAAAATTCTAAATAGAACACGAGGTGAAATGTGACTGGTGTGCGACTGCTATACTTAATTAACAAAGATGGGTGACTCGCGTGCGCCCATTTGTGCATCCATATAACAAAGTGTGAGCAGTTGCGAACTAATGTTCGAAACTTCCACATTTATGTGCCATGTACCTCGAGTCATTGAAAACCATGGCATTTAAAATTGAATCATATACACGTTGGATCTATTCTCGGCACGAATATTGATGACTTACTAGACTAGAAATAACTTCACGCCCAGCATACCTGGGGACATACTTTCAAAACTCGCTAAGTGAACGTAAGTACTTACGCTCTATTTCCTTGTCTACGATTGGTGGATTTTGCTTGACAGGCCGTCAATGATTGGCTGATGAACTTACGACCTCTTAACTTTTTTTTTTAAATTATAGGCACTGGGCCTGATCCTGTAGCGCTTATACGAAATAGCCTTACACAAAGTGGCACTTGATGCTATACCTACTTCCCTTACCTTCATCATATTCGTGACGAACGTCGAGGAGAAGCTTAATTCTTCTACTTTCCCTGAACCTTATCTGCTGCTGGTTGTTGTAGTTGATCTGTTTATCTTGCCTGGTTGTTATTGCTGGTAAAGTATTTGTTGCAGCAACTGACGCTGCTGCAGTTAAAACCTGCACTCCTCGCTCCTAATCCTGATGGAACTTGCTTACCTTGGCGCGAGATCTGCGTGTCCACGCTTGCAATAATAACAAACTCTTGCCTGGCTCTGATACACCAGCCTGCGCCGCATCCAAAACGTGTTACATCGCCGGCAACGTCTCGGGAATCTAATTGGGAATACCGTACTACGCGTATTGTATATATGAATTTTTAAAGTTATATTGTTTTCATCCAGCCGAAAATAGTACATTTAATTTTTTGGATCGCCATGTTTAAGTTAGCTCGACGTGGTGTTTTACCGTTTTTTTTTTCTTTTACAATCGGAATGTATCTCAAGACGCTGTTGGAAGTGTGATTCAGTGTGTCAAATCCGTAACATTTCGTATGTTGCTTTTACAAAAGCGTGTCGAGAACAACAAAGCGAGTGAGTTCATTCGCTCTTTTCAGCAAAGTTCCAATGGAGCCACCATGTTGATTGCGATACAATGGAGTGTGAGTTGACGATTTTCAGAGAGCATAATATTCGCAAAGGACCTTCGCCATTTTATTTACTGCTTTTATTATTAACGAACGCACGCTTGCGTAAACAATTCTTGGTAGTCGTGAATTAGAATGAGTTTTTTCGCAGATATTTTCCAGAAATTTGATAATGTTGAAAAATACTTGAAACACTTATTTTAATTCGTATGTACAAATCTCGACGTTTGGCTGCTGACGTGCTCACACACTGATGGTGCATTGAATTTCTTTTTCCAGTTCAGGATTATAAACGCTTGACCGCAGAGGCAATTCGTGTGCTGATTCATTGGTGCTACAGACGTCTCGTTTCATCGACCCGCGGTCTCTCGTGGTCGAAACTTCGGACTTTCGCGGACGGTTTAGTTTCGCTTCTCGGGTTTGAACATGGGAATTTTATTTTTATTTCTCGAAAACGAAAGTTTCCGAATAAATTAACGACTTATCATAGTTTTAAGTTTCAGTGCGTTATTTCGGTAGTTGAAAATTCACTTTCAATAAATTTGTCTGAGTTGAAGATTTCATTGCAACCTTTCGCGCGATTAATCTTCATATTTCTCAACTAAGAGTTGAGATTGGTAGGTTAGGCCTGCGAGTCTGTGCAGACTATAGGCCTGTGCTCGCACTACATGCCACGCTTCCCTCGCACCCTCGGCTGAGCCGCGACCCTCTGAGGGAAACCTAATTACTGAGCACAGCAGCCTTTCGGGCACACATAGAACAAATTCTTGCAAGCTGCTCCAATAAATACGGTCGAACATTTTCCTGTCGAACATTACGCTAGACGTACTAAACCATATTTTCTACTATAAGGAATTTCGTGTTGATTCTTAGTTTTTTTGTGTGATCGTAAGTTATATGATCGTAAATTTTTGTTGTACATCGACAAGTTTAGTTCCCTCCCTGCATCAAGAGTGTCGCAAATACGCGATTTCTCCAGCGATTTACGGAGCCTGAGTACGTCTGATCGTTCGATGTAGGAACGACACGCGTGTTGCTCATGATGTCTTAATAAAGAACAAGCTCTGTCGGTAATATTGGAAAAATGTGAATATCGTCGCCTATAATATGAGCGTACGAAAGATCGAGAAATTCCATCGTAAAGAACCCATAAAATTTTGGTTTATTTTGCATAATGGGCTATGGACTTGCAGAATTAAATGAGTCCGTACTCCCATTTGACATACAGAATGTTTTTTTCGACCGACCTTCATGGTGTGCTACCATCTTGAATTCAGATGCATCAGATGTTCTAAGAATGGTTCGTTTCATCATACTAGGAAGGAGTTGAACGGGGTAACGTTAAGCGGTTATCAGTTTCGTTTAGTAATGGGATAATAATTGAGATATATCAGCTCCTGATTTTATAATTGCATTCCCCCCTTTTGCTTTATGGCGCCTCTTGCTAATCTTGCATACAAAGCATAATTGCATAATCAATTCATTTCCTGAATTCCATCTTCTCTAGAAAAAATTTCAACGGGTTTCCGATATGGTGCGATGGTCAAGGCAAGTGCGTCGTTCGTATTCTAGCCCAAGGCCACATGTGCAGCGACTGGGCGCAGGCTCTTACGATCAGCCGTGTGTGCTGTGAATGGTGATCGCCAGTGCATAATTGAATTTGTTATCTTGTCCAGTTATTTGGAACTGAAACATTTGCCGTCACTTGAGAATGTTCACTGAAAATATGGTACCAATGTTTGTTATCATGATATATGAATGTTGCTACATTTGGGCATTATAAATATTTATATGTACCCATTATGATATACTCTGCATGTATCTGAATTATGTGTACTTATGCGAGCATAATTATCACACACTTGAATAAGTGCACCATACATAGATGTGCCTACACTCTGAATTGTATATTCAGTTATCGTATATTTTTATGTACCAAAGCTATAGCGCTTTAAAGTTCCAATCTCTCTAACATTTCCTTCCCCTAATGGTTGTGATGCATATGATTGCAACATAGAAGTTCCCGCATGACTCACCCATCTGCCCACATGTGGGAGACCGCGACCTGCCCAGCGTACAGCACTCGTCCTCGAGTGAGCAGCCCGCGCCTTCTATACCAACTTCCTCCTCTCCTACAGTGCCTGTCCGTTCACATGACCTTTGTTACTCCTCAAGCCTGAATATTTCTACTCGGCAAACCTGATTATTTTCTAGTCATTAATTATCAATATTTCTTCTAAATACTGATATTGTTATGTAGTTCGATCGTACCGATCGAACTTTCATGGATCGCCCGATGTTCCTGCTTGAGTGATGTAATTTTGACGTATTTTATATTCCGTTATTAACTTCTGTTTCGGGTAAGATTGTGGCCATGACACTAATGAACGTCGCTTGCAGGCCTCGGGCCTGTCTTTACTTTTGCTTCGAATTAATCCCAAATACCATCTTTCACGGAACCACGGGACATATTATGAATATTTGTACTTCCCTCTTAAGATTTATTCCGCACTGTTGCTATTCAGTTCATGGCAAACTTCCGGTGCGAGCCTCTGTATTTTCCGTGGTAACAAAATGTTGTTTTCTACTAAGATCATATTGCCTGTTATTTACGTGCTCGGTCGACAGTGATTATAAGACCTGCATTCATAAATTTCGTCTCCAATTTAGTGAGGGTCCGAATAATAGCTTATGTTATGACCTCTGACATTAGAGGATGGGAGCCGTCGCAATTGTGTCTGCGTGGTCTCTGACCTCGCGTGGCGCTTGATCAGGCGCAGTTTCTTGATCTGCGTTCCTGCAGGAAATCCTTCATATATCAAAAGCTATTAATTTATATTCACAACTTTAGTGACTCCTGCGCGAGGCGATCAAAGATTGAACTTTTTGCTTTGAAAGTCAATGAGTTTCTTTGCACTTTTATTTTGGTGTACAATATCACGACAAAGAGCGGTTTGCTTGATGTCTGTGCTTCCGAGACGCGGTGTCGTCCTCAATTGTTTACCTTTTTATTTCTTTGCTTTCGATGCTGGCCTCGTGGAATTCTATCCAGAAACCGGTCCTAAACGCCTCTCGGCAGAGCAACTTACATGTCAGCTGAAAACGTATAATTCTACGGAAACGCCTGAACGGGTTCATTAAATTTAATGACATGCATAGCAATTAAGACATGATAGCTAGGTTACGTATTTTTCTTTATGTTGACTCGATGTTTGCGTGACCAAAAACATCACTGCGTGATTGCCGATCGAGGAACCGCGATATCAAAGTCGCGGCACGGAAAGCCGCTCTTGTTCTGATGCAGTCAATTGTAGCTCGTCTGCCACTGGGACGTCGTGATCTCGAGATCTCTATTTCTGCGGTTCACTGCTCCCGGAAGAATAGAAGACCGCATTCTTGACTTCTCTGCTGGCGGTCACGCTGGATTTTGTTAATCTGCTAAAGTGTTTTCGTTAGAATAGACCACGATGGTATCGGTTCAGTCCGTTAATCCAGCATCGTGTAGTGGCTGAATTGCACCTCCTAAGGCTAATAGTCTTGCGGGATGTGAGCGTGATTGACCAGAAGTGTGCTAGTCACATTTTACTGCAGAAAAAGGCAGTCTACGTCATTTTGAGATAAATTTGAGAGGAGAAGATCGCCTCGAACCTCAATTTCATTCATTTCCAATAATTGTGATACTTTATGATACGTTTTGCTAATACTAATTTGCTTCTATGCGTGTGCAAAATAAACGCGTGTTCGTAACTTTTTGGTGTGACCTTTCATCGTTTTTTCGTGCATTTGAACCCAATTATACATGTGTAGTTGTGGGTATCCGTTTTTCAGTTTTAGGTGTGCAGTGCAAGGGCCTCTGCAGCTATCAGCGCAGGATTATTGAACAGTTCCTGTAGAAACATCACTTCATCGTCAAGACTGGGGCGCAACTTGGCTAAAAAAGGCGTGTGCTTCTACGAAATTACAGATTAATTAACTTGATTACAAGCAAGACATATTTTGGCCCTTGATGTTAACGGGCCTAACTTTTATAACTGTCGTATTCCTCTTTTATTTATTCTGGAACAGTAAAATTCAGTGAGAAGTTTTTAGGAGACTCATCTTTAATGCTGCGAAGAAACTCATTAGCCTTTGTCTGCTGATTGATTAGTGGTTGTCAACGCTATTCGTACCTGACGGCCTGGTAGCTATAGTTACCGCCTGTAAACAAAGAGTTGAATATTGTCGTTCGTTGCTGTGCATGACTAAGTGAAAAATAAATGTAAATTGTGTTGGGGCGGCTGCCGACAATTTCGTGGGCGTGTGCGTGCCATCTTGCCATTCGCGATGAACCTAAGCTAAGTCTTGCAGCTGCCGGTCTGCTTTCTCTTGGCATTTTGTCACTCTTTTATTTCTGGATGATGGCAGAGTTTGATGCGATTTGTTATTGAAAGTTTATATTGCTGATTTGAATTTATACTGAACTTCTAATTCCACTACATATATGGTCCAGCGAAATCTTCTTTTGAGTATAAATTTCGTGCCGATTCACTTGTATCTGAATACTTGCAAGTGAACCGTCCGAATGATACCAATTGACTGATTCAGACTGTCATCGTAGTTATTTATTTGCACTGCGCCACGAAAACCGTTCGCGATTGCGATCGAGATATCGTGTGGCGTTTCAACTGGACTGAGCTTGCAGATTGACGCCGCACTCTTCGGTCCCGTCCCGCGTCTTTTGAATGAACATCCTCAGAAGATGAACAATCCTCTCGATTGATCAGCTCAACTACAGCGAAAGTATTAATGCGTTGACTTTTTAACAACATTGTCCTTCTTTTGACAGGTTAACTAAGGTACAGGAAGGTTTTCAATTGAACTGATCAAGCATAAAGGTTTTCAGAACTGGTTACATAGAGGCGTGTTCATATGTTTCGATCGAGGTCAGCCTCAGTTCAGTTATGAATGTATTCCGAAGGTCACGAGATTGAAGGAGAAGTGAACCTATTTTTGCGCACTTTGATAGTCTGGACTTGTCGTAATTAGATCCTGATACATGTGAACAAGAGCATGCGCATTATATGTGGTAGGTACTTCATGTATCTCAATCTGAACAGAAGGTCGATAATTGCAAATACCGATAAGAAAACATAGGATATTACGGCACTTGATGATCTCCAAACCTGCGAGACCATGTAAGACTTGAAAGTTGTAATTCAGGCGCCGTGTCTGAGATTAGTTCACGCTCAAGAACCTCGATTGATTGGCGCTCTGTAGGACCGCTTATCAGGAGCCAAGAGGTGCTTATCAAGAGCTCCCCTCGCAAGAGATCTACACGCACGCACTGACATGTCTCTCGTAACGGAGCTGCGAGACGTAAACGTCACTGATCAGCGTTACGTATGCGGGAATAACGCATTTTATAGCGCTGTGCACGAGTGGGTGCGTTCAAATAGTACAAGACTTCGTCCTGACGGAAGTCTCGCAAGCTACGGTATTCGACAAACATGTGAACAAGGCGTTTCTATAGACCATAATTCAATTTATGTTGATTCTTTGCTGACGATTACACGATAAGCATTGCTCTAGAGCGATAAAATATCTTTAATATTTCGAAAATTCTCACCTTACAATTCTTTTGTGATATTTTCCGATCACTATAGCAATGTCGGTTAATTCCAAAACTTTACAACGCACGATAAGAGGAGATTTGGACTTATCTTGGTGCGCGTGTATAAAATATATCAAAATTCTCGATCTCAACTTGTTTCTTTCTCGCTGTTCTGTTTCTGTTGTTTGTTTTGTTGTAAGCGCTGGTTTAGTGCTCGTTATATCAATAATATTATACACGTACATCTGCCGACTGCCGTAAACACATCTCACGATCCTTGTTATAGACGCCTCGTGCCGGCGATGGCTGCAACTGAGGCCTATGTTATTGTTACTGAAGCGTAAAGGATTCTTGCAATATCATCATCCTGCTGAACATAATAAACAACTTCTTTCTGTTTTTTTTCTGCCTTTAGGGTTGACCAGGTACCATCAGACGAGCCGGATAAAATGTCCGTCTGTAATATTGAAAGTTCATCTTATACGGGAACGCCGTTATAAAAATAGATTTACAAGAAATCGTGACACGCAGTATTACTCTAGAATTAGATTAACTGCTTTTCACATGTCACGGTTACACTCATTATTTCATTCGTTCAGTTCACGTGAAGCCAGCAAGTATTATATATAATAAATTTGTAGTGATATTAGCGTATGCTATTTGTATTGGTATGAAAAGACTGTTTATTGTATTATTCTGTGAATATATCCGCGCTTGCTTATCCGTGAAGTGAGCGGAGAAAGTGATGATGCAGTGAACACTTCACCGCAGCGCACGAAAACTTAGACAATCCCGTCTACTTGGTGCGCACATGCATGGTCTATACAGTTTATTGTATTATTCTGTGAATATATCCGCGCTTGCTTATCCGTGAAGTGAGCGGAGAAAGTGATGATCCAATGAACACTTCACCGCAGCGCACGAAAACTTATACAATCCCGCCTTCTCGGTGTGCACACATCCTACCGTGCGCACAAGTGTGCGCACATGCATGGTCTGCATTGCAGCCTACCGTGCGCACATGCATGGTCTGCATACATTGCAGTCTACAATGCGCACATGCATGGTCTGCATACAATGCAGCCTACCATGCGCTCATGCATGGTCTGCATACAGCCAACCGTGCGCACATGCAATGAGAAATGAAGGATAAGTTTCTGTGAGTTGAAAATGCGTTTCTGCGGGAATGCGTGCATGAGCGAACATGTGACGGCGAACGCGATGCTACAAATATTACAATCGTTCACGACTTCGTATGGCCTGGATTATTATGTTGTGTGGCGAGCTCCCTGCGGACGGAGCTTACGATGCACGGCGTCTGCCATGCTCCACTGCAAATTATTTTTGGTCGAGTAACTTAACTGCTTTTGCTTTCATTCTGTGGCTGCGGGTAACGTGAAAGTGTTCCAAATATCAGGAGTTGTGCCGAGGTTGTAGGTGCTTGAAAATAGATATTTTTTACTCGATTTTTAGGGTTACGTACATACCTTGGGTAAATATTTTGGATGAATATTATGCAAGTTATGTTTATAATCTTTGACTATTTTTATAAAGTACTACGGAATTGGGTTGTGCAGTTGAAGTACTAACTAGATTTTTCGAAAATATACAACAATTACGCCTGTGGTAAAAGCAGAATAGATGAGCCAGTTGGTTTCTAGTTTGATGTCAAAGCGAAGCTAGCAACACTGCCGAGGTCGTGGGGTGTGCGTTAAAGGGAAGCTGCCTCACGCCTCCCCGGCCGCGGGCGCTGCCACACAAAACTTCTTGAAGTTTTCCAGCTTTAACCTTTGATTAAAATTCTAATTTCGCTTATCAATAATATTATACACGTACATCTGCCGACTGCCGTAAACACATCTCACGATCCTTGTTATAGACGCCTCGTGCCGGCGATGGCTGCAACTGAAGACTATATTATTGTTACTGAAGCATAAAGGATTCTTGCAACATCATCATCCTTCTGCTCGTATCAAAAAAATTCTATTTGTTTTCTTTTTCTCCCTTGCCGTTAAGGTTTGCCAGGTATACCATAAGACGAGCCTGGTAAAATGTCGGTCGGTAATGTTGATATTTCATCTTATTCAGGAACGCCGTTATAAAAATATTTTTAAAAGGAAATCGTGACACACATTATTGCTCTAGAATCCGATCAACTACTGTTAACATGTCACGGTTACATCCATTGTTATTTCATCTTTCAGTTCACGTGAAACCAGCAAAGTTTTTATACAAATTTTTATAAAACAGACGGGTTATTGTATTATTCTGTAAATATTTCCGCGAGTGCTTATCCGTGTAGTGAGCGGAGAAAGTGATGATGCAGTGAACACTTCACCGCAGCGCACGAAAACTTAGACAATCCCGTCTACTTGGTGCGCACATGCATGGTCTATACAGCTTACCGTGCGCACATGCATGGTCTATACAGCTTACCGTGCGCACATGCATGGTCTGCATACAGCCTACCGTGCGCACATGCATGGTCTGCATACAGCCTACCGTGCGCACATGCATGGTCTGCATACAGCCTACTGTGCGCACATGCACCTTGAAATTAAGGATAAGTTCAATAAATTCGAAAATGCGTTTCTGCGAAAATGCGCGCATGAGCGAACATGTGAAGGTGAACGCGATGCTACCAATATTACAATCGTGGACGGTTTATATGGCCTGGATTATAATGTTGTGTGGTGAGTTCTCTGCGGACGAAGCTTACGATGCACGGCGTCTGCCATGCTCCACTGCAAATGATTTTTGGTCGAGTAACTTAACTGCTTTTGCTTTCATTCTGTGGCTGTAGGAGACGTGAAAGTGTTCCAAATATCAGGAGTTGTGCCGAGGTTGTAGGTGCTTGAAAATAGATATTTTTTACTCGATTTTTAGGGTTACGTACATACCTTGGGTAAATATTTTGGATGAATATTATGCAAGTTATGTTTATAATCTTTGACTATTTTTATAAAGTACTACGGAATTGGGTTGTGCAGTTGAAGTACTAACTAGATTTTTCGAAAATATACAACAATTACGCCTGTGGTAAAAGCAGAATAGATGAGCCAGTTGGTTTCTAGTTTGATGTCAAAGCGAAGCTAGCAACACTGCCGAGGTCGTGGGGTGTGCGTTAAAGGGAAGCTGCCTCACGCCTCCCCGGCCGCGGGCGCTGCCACACAAAACTTCTTGAAGTTTTCCAGCTTTAACCTTTGATTAAAATTCTAATTTCGCTGCACGAGCTTGCAGCGCCGTGGTTACATCAGCCCCGTGGTGAAAGAGTATTTGTTAATATACATACGATGACCTCAAAACATTCTATTCATTTCAGTGTATTTCTAAAATGAACATTATAAAACTTGCTGTTCTCGAGCATTGATCACAACCGCAGGTTGATGTTCTCATAAACATATAATTGGCCTGCTAATTTGTGTGTGCATGGCTGTACTGGAATCTTCTGAAGACTCTGAAGCATTTATTGCGCTTATTGTTGATGATAATGAGATTGTTTTAAATTTTACATGTTGCGTTATGGAGTATGCATGATAGGTGATGACGTTATGTCATAATCCTGACCTATTTTGGCCCGGCTTTAAGGCGTATCAGTGCTATTAGCAGAAAATGTCGCTATTTAACTTGACACATTCGTTTTGGTGCATGTAATGTTGAGGCGTGACGTCACACGTTCGTTGTGTGGGTCACAGCTGTGCACGCGACCTTGTGCAGGTGTGTGGTGCTCAGTGTGTTGTGCTACAACCTTACCCTTGCTTGTAATTACTCTGCTAGACGTAAATTATTTGCTGCTCGTCTACACTCGTAATGTGAATGTAGAAGTGTGCAACACTAAGTTTTCTGCATTGTTATATTGCTGTTGCCATGAGTATTGTAAGTATAGGATGCAGCTCTTGCTACATATGATCATTAGAATAACTATAAATACAATTTCTTATTTTTACGCATTCTCCTCGCACGTTTTCAGAATTTGAATGAACTATGACCGTTGTATTTTACATATATTGAAAGAAAATATCTATAACGTTGTGAGAGGAGCTTTGACCAGAGGTACGCATGTTAAGGTAATGAGGACGAATCTCTGAATAGCATTCTGTGTTATGGTATGTGATTTTTGACACTTCTTCTTGCATTGCGCTCGAGTTATGATGAACTATAATTCTTGCAATATTGCTAATCCATGTTTCGTGCAATGTTTTTATTCGTATATTTCGTACAGTATTTTTATTCGTATAATTCATAGTGTTTTTATTCGTATACTCGTAATTTCGTTCAAATTATATGATTAATAATTCAGTTCTTACTTCGTAATTACTCTAATACGTACTTGCTTATTACGCGCACGCTTATAAAGTTCAATTATGTACTCGTTTAACACATGAGGCAAATAGTTGCTTTTCTTTTAGGAAATTGGCTTCTGGTAGATGGTCTTGGAAGCTTCCCGTGCGAGGCAGAAGTGTTCATTCCATCACCACATGTATTGTTTTGTTAATATTTGCTTACGAAGTTAGATTTGAGGGGATCAGATGCAATGAATGATAAGCCATTACAAAGCACTACTCAATGCTAGATTTCTTATTATATATAGTGATAAAAATGTTATTCTTTGATGACCATGAACATCGTGGTGATGTTTTACGAACTGTTGTCCTGTTCGTTCTATCAGAATGGTTGAAGATCAGTTTGAAAGCGTTTACTCAATGGTCTCTGTGCGACAATGACCAGACTTTAGCCTGCAGCCGACCTCGTGATGAAGCAATAAGCAGTACCTCAGCATGCACATTACCGATAAAGAAGCATTGCCGCGCTCACACTTATAGCCTTCGAGTGTGAGAACCAAGCCTCCAGCGGCCCGTAATCCCATATGGGGTCTCAAATAACTTCTGCAGCTTTCAGTAAACGTGCCGAGGCGTTATTAACTGGATGCTTTGTGTAGGTTTTGCTTCTCGCATCGCAATGTATTGAATCATGCACATTATTTACGTACCTTTCCTAATGATCAAGATATAGCCTATCGAGTTAACAATCTTTTTTATGTATAGAATTTAGCGGTCGTCGGTATCATATTTTAGATTCGCTTGCATTTTTGACAATTTTGGTTCAGCTTTTTCTCCTTGATAATTAACCCTCATTTCATTCCATTGCCTCGTTACCCATGCATCTCCGTTGGAGTTATTCTCAGCCTATTCTCACCATCGCCGGTTCAGGGAGCATCTTCCCTGACAAAATTTTGGGTATGCTTCAGCCTCTGCAGCAGACTCCCAATAGTTGGGTTAGAGTTATTCTGGGTTTCTCTTGGCCAACCGATCGCAATCAGTGATTAGTTAGTCTCCTTACCGAATTTATAGCCTTATGAGAGTACGGCAAGAATTGGTTTGGCCAAGCCTACCGCACCTGTAAGCTGCCCAGCTAGAGACTACATTTCGAACCTCGAGCGGAAGGCTGTTGGCAGAAACCTCCCGGACGGTCATGTGCGAGATTGTCAGCTGCTGCAAAACTATATATACGAGGGGGCTTCAAAAAAGTTCATTAAAAAACAGTTTGATAAAACTATCGAAGTCATTAGGTTTATTTCTATACGTATGAAATCAAGTTATTTTCCATACGAGCGCCGTGTGGAAGTGCATTGTTGTGGTGAAAGAGTGCGCGCCCATGCTGCTTCTCAAAACGTTTTTCAGCGATATTCTTAGCAAATATTATCAAAATATCTTCATAATAAACAGCTGTAATACTTTTCTTGTTCTCAAGAAAATCAATTTACAAGATCACCTCTGCATGCATCCCAGAAACCTTCCCTGTTTAACGCTCAGACATTATTCTTTGACGGGCCCACTTTCTCCTCTAAACAGCCCCTGCTTCGATTGAGTTTTGTCCTAGGAATTTTACTGGTAGAGTTATGTTTCATTCCCAGTCACAGTCCGCGTAAGAAAAAGTTCAGGGTTCTCAACCCACTTGTTCAAAATTGCCAAAGATAGATGTGCCCTTGATTCCTGCTGATCTGGGCGCAACGCCTATATATAGGAACCCATCGAACGGAGAGCTTGCTCAGCCCCAAAACTGCCCACCAGAATTGTGTGTGCTGAACCCACGGAGATATTTAGGGAGTCTGCTACTGATTTGGTGGTGATTCGACTTCTTTTTCGATGAAATCACAAGCAGAATCAAGGTTTTGTTTGCAAACTGGTGAGCGTGATCTGCCTCTGCGGAGGTTATCCTTGATCTCATTTCTTTCGCTTCTGGAACTAATGATCCATTTTTAGATTATTTATTTGAGGAGTCTTGTTCCAGAGAATCAATGATTTGGTTTTTCTTCCACCCAAACTTCACCATAAATATGTTGTTTATTTGGTCTCGATTTATGTTGGTCTCGATTTCGGCAGATGTCATGTGCAGTAACAATTGTTGTTTTTAAAACAGCGTCCCGCGTTTGTACCGAAGGGTTCATGTGATAACATGTTATAAAATATTGATACAGGATCGTTCTGGTGCATTGGCATCAAATTCTTTTCATAGAATTTTTAGTTATGGCCACTTTCCATGAAGTTTTTGAGGCGCCCTCGTATACTGTGTACCCGTTCGCATGCGTGCCTATGTACGTGTTTGTTTTGAACTGTCGTATTTCGCCAGTATTCGTTCTCGATTGCTTAAATTTGCGGTTAAAACTACCGCATAAACTTTAAAGTTGCACGTCTTTCTGCTTAATGCTCTAATATAAGTGAATCGAGGAAATGTACAGTTCGAATTTAATGATGAGTTTTTTGTGTTCAGCAAGGAGCGTTGTGTTCAGCACGGAGCGTTGTGTTCAGCAAGGAGCGTTGTGTTCAGCACGGAGCGTTGTGTTCAGCACGGAGCGTATCCTTGATCTCATTTCTTTCGCTTCTGGAACTAATGATTCATTTTTAGATTGTTTATTTATTTGAGGCACTGTCACCATGAACTTGTTGCAGAGTGTCAATGATTTGGTTTTTCTTCCACCCAAACTTCATCATAAATATGTTGTTTGACCTGGTCTCGATTTCGGCAGATGTCATGTGCAGTAACAATTGTTGTTTTTAAAACAGCGTCCCGCGTTTGTACCGAAGGGTTCATGTGATAACACGTCAAATTCTTTTCATAAAATTTTTAGTTATGGCCACTTTCCACGAAGTTTTTGAGGCGCCCTCGTATACAGGAATCTAGTGTGCACCTGTTTGCATGCGTGCCTATATACGTACGTGTTTGTTTTGAACTGTCGTGTTTCGCCAGTATTCGTTCTCGATTACTTAAATTTACGATTAAAACAACCACATAAACTTTGGAGTTGCATGTCTTTCTTCTCAATGCTCTAATATAAGTGAATCGAGGAAATGTACAGGTCGAATTTAATGATGATTTTTTTTTGTGTTCAGCAGGAAGCGTTGTGTTCAGCACGGGTCTTTCTGTTCATCTTTTAACGTTGTGTACATTTGCCTGGAAATTCTTTTACATTTCTTATCAGCACACCATTTCCACCAATGTCTCTCGCAATGTCATTTTGTCTGATCTTGTCGCAATGCTCACTTACTATGAAGCAATCATTTCCGCTCATTCACAGGGTTCTTGTAGGAAAGCGTTCGTTCAGCTCCATTGATTAATTCAGTTCTCAGTTTCAAGTATCTAAGTTATTGGATAAATTGTTATAATTAAGTAGAGAAAAGTAGTTCGTAACTGAAAGCGCTTGCTTTCCACTCACCATCTCTCTTCTTGTTAAAGAATCTATAGCAGCAAAGTGTCGAAGATCGTTCCGTGCATCGCAGCATTCCATTGAATGTTGCCCAAGTTTTCCGAGCTTCAGTGATCGCACTCGCCCGCAATTTAGTGCCGATACAATCGCCTTTTTTGTTATGCTCTTTTGTGTTGCTGCCTGTCGAGAGGGGTTGATGGTACCTGCGACACTGAGCTGCTGCGTAGATGCATGTAATTACTCGAACAGAATCACATCTAACCCCTGCTGTTGCTTCCGTGAGATAACTTTACTTATTCCTAAGAACCTGTTGGTAGTGTATATAGTATAGTATCTTCGGCACTGAAGAATAGGCCTGGATAGGCCTGTCGCCAATTCTTGTCGATTTTTCTTGACTAGATTGGCCTTTTGATCAAATCTTTTCAACGGATGGTAGGTTTAAATCGTTTCACGATTTCAGATGTTCCGTAGGATACGAGGCATGATTTGATGGTGTGTGCCCGTTGATGTCTGTCATTGTTAATGCGGTGTTAAACTGCTCTACATCCACACTGATGCCTCTATACGAATCATTTTGTCTAGATCAAGGCTTCTATGTTATTCATTCAGTCTTAATGTTTAACTAGTTGCTTGATACTCTCTGCATCAATATCCGATCCAAGTCTATTAATTGGGATACACGTGGCGATGCTCAAATTTCAAGTTATTACTTCAGTTTTTAGTTTGCAAGTCATTCGATGTTCAATGACTTTTTTGTCATACATGATAAAATTAGCAATACTATTTCTAACTGATTAAACTCTCGAACAACAAGAAACGCATCAAGATGACACGGTTTCCGAGGATCAGTCCTCGTGTAGTTAGTGCCAGCGCATTTGCATGCGAGCTGGTCTTTCAAGTAAAAAGGTTCAATACAAGGTGCTAAGTTTGCGTGCAAGAAAACACCTCGTGTGTGTCGAGGAAGCGTTTTCTTGCGTCCTCTGCATGCAGTGTTGGTCGAAGTTCTCGTGAAGCTACCGGCGCATTTCGTGGTGTTTTGTCAGGTTCGGAACACGCGGAATTGGTCAACGCGTGTGCAGCGGCCGTGAAGTGGCCGACGCGCAAGAAAGCGATCCAGGAGCGATTTTCGTTCTGTTCTTTCCTCCTTCCAGCACGATCAGAGGACGATCGTGCGATCTGTTATTCCTGGCTTCCTGCTACAAGGACCAGTGATGTCCGTTCTGTTCTTTCCTCCTTCCAGCACGATCAGGGGACGATCGTGCGATCTGTTATTCCTGTTACACGGACCAGTGATGTTCGTTCTGTTCTTTCCTCCTTCCAGCACGATTAGGGGACGATCGTGCGATCTGTTATTCCTCCTACACGGACCAGTGATGTCCGTTCTGTTTTCTTCTCCTTCCAGTATGAAGAGATGAAGATTTGGTGTACTCAATTTTTATCTAACTGCTCTATTCTGATCGAAGTCCTCTATCGAATGATGTCTGTTTGATCTGTTCATTCTTCTACCATCGGTAGCGGTGCTTTATTCTATCGTCACTTGAATTAAAGTGCTCATGTTCTTAGCTACTCCTCGCTTGTTAGTTAATTTCTTCTCATTTTTTCCATTATTTATTCAATCAAGGGTCTCCATTTCGAAAAAATACTCTTGTCGGTCCGATTGGACGGTCCAGTTTCCAGCTGCCATTAAATTACTTCACTTGTCGACAGCTCAAATTGACTTGGTTCTCTCTGAAAGGGAAGAAATTTGCTAGTAGTTTTTTTATGAGACGTTTACCAGGCCAGCGTTGGATAATCCGTTAAATTCATCAGTGATTTTTCTTCGTGATCAATGAACCAGGCTGGATTTTTCTCGAGGAACCACCGCGAGCAGGATTGGTTGGCTGTGCCCTCGTTAAATTTATATCACAAAAAACGAGGATGCATCGTTGACTTCAATGAGTGGGTCGTAACCAACTCGTTAAATTTAGATGCGGCAATAAAATTTAACTAGTTCATATTGAACCAAAAACTATTTTTGGTCGCACAAAATTTTTACTTGATGTTCTGGTAACACCCTCAATGTACCAAACTACTTTAATTTATGTACGCATCCGTTATTTCCGCTGTGAATACCATTGACGCGTGCATTTTCAGGATAGACTTCATTACCAAAAAAATTAAAAATCAAGAAAAAATTCTGTAAATAAATACTATCCAATCGTGATCAATTTTAAAATTCCTTCGTTAAAATTCCACTCAATGTTTTGTTTAGTCTTTGCAGATTCTTGTAGTAAAATTGTAAATGGAAATCAAGGGTTTTGCCACGATTTTGTCCCATCGTACATATGTGCGCGAATATTCTGTTGTAGCAGCCTTCGGGGTAATATTTTTTCGCTAAACTGAATAAGAAGTGGAGTGTACATAGAATAGAAATGGACCTCGTATGAAATAGAATAAAATAGACCTTGAGGTTTCTTTGGTGTTAATTGCAGCACAAATGCCAGTGACGAGGACCAAGTGCTGTGTTGTTGCTTTTTGAGAGCTTGGGCGTATTCCTCTTAGACGCGGTGATCATAAATGACATTGAGGACCCTCAACAAAGAGCTCGCTTCCTGCCTGTCTTTCTTAAGGACTTATCGCCCTCGCGCTTCTTGCGGCTCCTGCCTTAGCGCTGCGAAAACTTCTTCAGCCGCGGCCTCAGCCCCGCGAGACATTCTGTGCAGACCTTGATTGTTTGCATAAGCAAATCCCGAAGGAATTTCCAACCATCGCACTTCTACTTGAATGCAAGACCTCGCACCTGATTTTACGGACTTCTCTTGGAGGACATATTTTAGTTTCGTTATCACTTCCTAATTTTTTCTCTTACAATGATTTCTCCATCACTGTGTACAATATTCAGAGACGCTTTCAAGTTTGCTTTGTTGGTTGATTTTCGGCGTTTCTTTAATTGTACTTCACAAAAAATGTGAAACAGCTTTTCATTAATGGTATTTTTGTGATAATTTATTACTGAATGGAAAATATCAGAATCGAAAATCTTAGAATTTTCACCACGACGGCCGTACTCCGTGCACGCAACGAAGGCCTTCATGCAAGGGAAACATCTTCTTATATATTCAAGAAATTTGATTACTTATCCTCAGCTGGCAGACGTGTGGTGCAGACGCTGGCTGTGTGGTGCTGACGCTGGCTGTGTGGTGCTGGCGCTGGCTNGCCTGCTTCGCATGCGAGATTTATTCGTCTTCTTCTTGGACTAATAAATATATTATAAATTTCTAACATGCTCATTATAAAAATAAAAATTACCACAATATTTAAATTATTTCTCGTATGTGATATTTAATACCTCAAGAAATTTGATTATTATTTTGTGAACGTTTATTATAGATAATCTTAAATTCCCCTCACATTCCATCAGTGGTGAATGAAGCTTGAAGAAGCGTGTTAATTAAACGATGAAGTCGAATTAGTTTGTCTGTAAATTGGTTATTTTTTGTAATTTTCTACAGCGAAACAGCTTATGCTTGCTGGTCTGGGGGACTTGTTAAGCCATGCCCCCAGGCATGGCAATTAATGACGTACTAACATGATTTTGGGCATAGTTTAATGTTGACATGCAGGTATATGTATATAAACACGCATCTCCTGTACAATGTACATGCTGCATCAAAATTTTTGCTTGTTATTCAGTTGTACACCGGAATTGGTGTGCGAAAAGAACTGTTCTATTTACTTCCTTCCATACAGCGATTTATAAAAAAGTTTTTTTGCTATCCCAGTCGTTTATAAACTGTGGAAAGAAAAAACGCGATAAATAACAAAAATATTAGTAGCAGATGATGAAATAAACTTTCTAGCCTTCGGAAATACAATTTAAGTAACACAGAAACGGACCTTATTTAATGTTATCATCCAAAAATATAGTCTCATGTATCATGTCATACGCTAAATAAATACGGTATGATTAATTAAGTCATGCGTTACAAAACCATCAATCATGATATTGATAATTTCAATCGGAGAAATTGGCTAGCACAACAATAATGGCCGTTGCAGCTCTCGTACCTCAGCATTCATGAGCTAAATTTAATCATTGCGATGCCTATTTATCAATAATTTATGATAATTGCATTTGGTTGGCTTTCTCAATAATATTATATCGACCATATTTTTCTGGGATATTGATAAACTGCTGTCGTTGATATAAATTACACGCTGCTAGGTTCTGCAACTGGGGAATCCAAATTCTTGTCAACTTATTCACTTTCTACGTAATTATAATTACTCCGCCCTGCAGGTTTATAGTCAGATATATCATTTGATATATGTTATATATATTATAGATATATTATTTATAAAATGGACAGGTTCTTCATCTTCCTAATAAACGCATGATAGACGGGAGGACGTCTCTAGCTACTCGTATATATTATGTTTATTTCCTTGCATGCCTGCCAAATCTGACAAGGGATTATGTTTGGTTGAGTAATAGCAGAGAATTATTCACTAAAGGTGGAGATCAAACAAGTAAGAGTGGAAATTAATTAACTAAGAGCAGAGGTTGTTTGAGTGAAGGTCAAAATTAATTAATCAATTAACTACAGGACGACTTTAATTGACTCTGTGCAGAGATTAGTTAACTAAGGGACGATATTAATTTTTATTGTGAATTATGTTGTGTATTTTTGATCGTTCTTCTTGTGCATGGAATGAGTCAGCACTAGGGGAATAAAATGCTACTATATATTATCAAAGTGTCAGATGTTGTGAGGAATTCCTTCTATTCTTTTTTTTATTAATTTCTTTGTTTAATTAGAACACGACAAGGAAATTCTGTTGGGAAGCCCGACAGCCGGACGCGTCGTCATGTGCGTACTCTTCTGTGCGTCGTAGTTTCATGTGAGGTTAGTTATACCTGCCCGAGTCCTTGATCCTGGCTTGATTTCAACCCTGCACCGTGGGTGGAACTGTCACTTCTCTGGTATTGTTACGCATTTATCCACGCTGACGCTGAGCGTCTCGTTACTTGCCTAAATTTAACGTTCTCCTTACGTTTTCCTAAATATTAGAAGTTTCCTCCACTCTTCTATAAAATTGTTCTCCTGTAAATTATAGTTTTTGATTACAACAGAAAAAGCGGTTGTAAGTGCACTCGTTGTCCGGCCTGACTTTATCTTGGCGTTTGAGCCGTCAGAGTGTGAACGTAAAAGACGCCCCACGTTCTGAAGCTGTGCTGATCATGAAGTATATGACATTATTATGTTGACTTGTTCATGTCAAATGCCAAGCTTGACCAGCTTTTCTTACAACACCGCTAGATCCTGCCTCAGAGCCAAACAACGCACCTGAAGCAAGCACCTCATGCGGTCATTTCTTTAACGTCACCCCAATTACCTTAATTGACAGGACCGTCGCTCTTAAACTTCGAGCACATCGGTTCACCTCCAACGGGCGGCCTCTAATTCGCGCTTTTTTGCGTACTTTTCTCTAGCTTGAAGAATGTTTAACCAATCTTTTCTCCCACCATGCAAGCTAAGTTTTTGGGCCATTTTTCTCGTTCAGAGATGGGAGTTAGTTGATTTTTACACGTTTCATTTTGTAGCGATATTTGGTTCACGCATCAGCGCTCGGTTCTCAACTGACATCAGCTGAGTAGACAAATTATGATCAATGCTTCCCACGTATGAATAATGCGCCGAGATGCTCGCTTTCTAGGCGAACAGGTCACTGGCAGTGAAATTAATACGTCGATGCAAGGCTTCCCATACAGCAGACCTTATGACATTGTGGCTCGGTCGTCTGGTCAAACAATCCTGTAAGTTTCAACAACAAATTGGAGCAGATAATGGGAATTTTTCCGTGCGGTTGGTTGCTTCAGATTTTTTACTGCAGCAACATGTTTTTTTATTCGATTATATGGCGGATAATTCAACTTTTGAACTGATCACGCAACTGTTATTTATCTGTTTTCTTTGCTTTGTTGTATGTCGTTTTTTATTAATTTACAAAGCGAATATGAAGCAAATTTTGCAGTTAGAAACAAACTTATTTCCTACATTTTTGCTTGAACCGTTAGCCGTAGTGACATCGGTGTGTCTGTGCGGCAGACGCGGCCGAGTTTTGCCGTCTGATTTCTCTCTTGCGGGGCATTGAGATGAAAGCAGGTCGCTATAGCGTCATGTGTGACCGCCAGGCTTTGTAAGCCTAGCGAATCATCGAGCTACGATTTCATTGTTTTCCTTTATGGAAGTTTATAGAACTCTTGTGTCCAATCGTCTATGCCATGTTAATTTTTTCGGTCTTGTAAAATTATAAGGAAAAAAACACGTTCAATCAATTAGTTTGTGTATACCTAAAGTTCCACGAGCGCATGCATGTATTTTCTCACGAATAGAAAAATTGACATGTAGTTCTTGACCATTCCTGATGAACCGAAAAGCCAAGTGCTAAGAGAGTCATATGGTTGCCTGCATGGATCGCTCCCAGAGAATAACAGGACTGGGACCAATTTAAAGGGGCATGACCAGCTTGTTTTTTTTCCTCGTGAGTTAAAAGCCCCGCTGGCGGCGACGCCGGCGATCATGGTTGTGGTTTCCGGTGCTCTGCGCGGCCGTCGTGCAATCCTCGGCAGTATCTCGTCTTGAGAACCGCTGGTTTCCTTCTCGTTTTCAACGAGGAAGTCGATATTTATTGCATACTTAGCATAATATTTTTTCAATACAAACTCTGATATTGTTCCTGTGATCTGCATGATCGTCAAATAGTTCGAAGCAGTATCTTAGAGCGAGAGCCGGATGTTTTTGCCCTCTTGTGATAAGACTGTGTCGTATCGTGCAGAGTACTGTGCTGAAATAATGTTAATAACAGAGTTAATATCAATATTGTCCCTAGCACATTTTTATAACTTGTTAGCGGATGTATTAATTCACTAACATTCAGTATTTGCCCAGTGCATATTTGGTTTCACTTGAGCCATGTGCATGTGAGTGGAAGCATTCGTTGCTTATTTTGGCGAGTAATTTTCTCGGTATATGACGATGATGTTTACAAACAATTCTAGTCACCGTCGCTCACGTTAACTTGCAATTTTTCTTCATTTTCCTTGCGATGGACCTCTGACTTCCGGCGTTACTGCAAGTAAGCAACTGCTTTCTTGTTCACGTTTGTTAATGGCTTCCGTGGAACAGGTGATCTAAGACCTTGTAATTAGTGCAGCCGACCCTGCCACCGCTCCAGAGGTCGTCGTTCTTCACGCGCCGGAGCTGTCCGTCCGTCCTGCCTGCGGGGACCGGCGAGCGAGCGAGCCTGTTGCTGCGCTCAGCTCAGATTTGATACCATGATTATTCTTGAAATTTGAAAACGAATTAGGAATATTTCTTGTGTATAATTACTTGTATAGATAAGATGGATACGATTCCGATTTAATCTTATTGCCATTGGAAACGTGTGCCGAACGATTTCATGAGAAATTATTCCGCAATAATCCACAGCAACTACTGGTGCTTTAGGTTATTGTAGCCCAGTTTCTGCTAGACACTTTTTGATAATGATAATGCATGCTGCTATAATACATACATCTGATACTGAATTTACTGTACGACGTTACATAGAGAATCCTAAATAATAAAACTTTTTCTTGCGCCGCTGCCACATTTTTGTAGTAGGACTTCGATACGTTTTTATTGAGGAGTCATCCTGTTTCCTCAGGACAGAAATACAAGAGCGTATCAGCTGATGCCTGGATCACTGCCAATCTTCTTAAAAGCTCGATGACCTGAATAACTTGGCGCCGTTATTGGGACAAAGTATATATCAACAGAATCCTGATCTTCTGTTATGATGTAGGGAAAGTTACTGACGACACTTAAGCCTCACGTCTTGTGAGAAGGCAAAAAAATTCATACATGCAATCAACTTATTTAGTATAATTTTCACGAGCAAGCTAAATTTTACTGCGACCTCGAGTTGATGAAAAAATCGGGTTGTAAATTATAGTGGTATTCGTATATGAAACAGCGTATTATCTGAGCACTGAGCTGACTATCTGCAGGAGCACACCTAATAAACTGCAGAGCCATCATCTTGGCGAGAGTTATCATCTTCCATAGGATCAGCATTAAGACTCGCGACCAGTTATTTGTACCCAAAATCGTTCGTTTATGTTGCTGCTATCTTGAGCTCGAATTAATTGGGCAAACAGTTGTTCTTCTCTGGGATTATTTGATTAATAAATGATATGGAATTTAATTTTTCGTACGCGAAATTATTGGCTAAACGTTATGCATTAAAATAAAGTCCGTTGTTTTATCAATTTGTTGTGTGGACGCTTGGCTGTGCATGTGGCAGTGTGGCCGCTTGGCTGTGCATGTGGCGGTGTGGACGCTTGGCTGTGCATGTGGCAGTGTGAACGCTAGGCTGTGCATGTGGCAGTGTGGACGTTTGGCTGTGCATGTGACAGTGTGGACGCTTGGCTGTGCATGTGGCAGTGTGGACGCTTGGCTGTGCATGTGGCAGTGTGGACGCTTGGCTGTGCATGTGGCAGTGTGGACGCTTGGCTGTGCATGTGGCAGTGTGAACGCTAGGCTGTGCATGTGGCAGTGTGGACGCTTGGCTGTGTATGCTGTGCGTACAGCAGTGGGGCCGCCGGGCTAAACTCATATTTTCCATCGTCCTTGCAGCATGAGCTATAAATTTAGGTGCATTTCTAGAAGCAAAAGAGAGCTCTAGAGAGCCACGTGAAACAATTTATAGCGTGCACATGTGCTTGGATCTCGCATGTGCGACGGAAAGCACGCAATACTTGGCGGAAACAGACGTTAGTGCGTGAGAGAAACCGAGTGGCGAACCGCATCATCGGTGTATTTCCAGCGAACAGTGGAGGTTCGTGCCTTGGAAAGCTGCTTTTATGCAATAACTATGCATATTTTAAACTTTTATTACGCGAGACGCGTATTCAAAAAAAAAAAAAAAATAGCACGCTTCAAATTGCGAGGTCGTTTCTCGATTAAATTACTGATTCTAAATTAAATTTCTGGTTACCATTATTCACTGATTCTTCTTTCCTTTGCATGACATGGCGCCGAATATATTCTAGATGATGCCATATTTTACATAGCAAGGCTGAAGTCTGAAGTATTCCATCGTGTCTGTATAGTAGCATGTATTGAATTGCAGAGCTCTCAATATCTCATTCCTGAGACTTCAAATCGTTCAACCGCTGATTAATAAGTACAAGTCAATGTTTTGGGAACGTGTTACGACTATCCAAGCAGCACCTATTCCTTTACTTATTTCGAGTACGCACCCTAATATTTTTGGATCAAACCTTCGTGAACCCTAGAAATTTTTACTCATTTCAGTAGGTTTCATTTTTCGCCAATCGCCGTGTTTGGGTCATCACGAAATCGTGCAATTTTTTTTAAGATCTCTGAGGCGATGGTCATTAGAGGTAAGAGCCGTGACACGGCACTTTATATCACCTCTATCACCGCCGCCAACTTCGCGCGGTCCTGTTTTTCCCAAGGCATTTTAGAGTCGGGCCGCCTCTTGGAGGCAAGCAAGCGTATTCAATTTAGTTATGAACTTTCAGCTACGAAAGATCATCCTAAATTTCATACGCTAATTCGTTCCTTCGGTCGAGCGTTCACTACATTCCCGAGTTAGAATTGTTTAAAAATGTTTGATGACTTGATGTAAGATCCGTAAATATTATTCAGCAATTTTATTTCAGTTGCGCAGATTTGTCAGTACCGTCAACTGGGGTGACTTCGGCCACCACTACAACAAAAACCAATGGCAGCAAAACAAAATAATAAACGTTGGCCAAAGTGACTGGGGTGACTTTGGCTAATGTTTACTATTTTGTTTTGCTGCCATTTGTTTCTGCTGTAGTGGTGGCCTAAGTCACCCCTGGCGGCCGAAGTCACCCCAGTTGTCAGTATAAAATTAAGCATAAGCTGGATGTTATATATTTAGTGTCAAGTGATTTTATTCGCCATGCAAGTTATATTAAAGTGGTTATAATTTTTTTCCAGATTGTTGGCGTGAATGAAGTAAACTGCTTAAAATCATCACTCGAGGTCGCAACGTGAGTCAACTGACAGCTTGAGATATCCAACTTCAACTCGGATGCCTGGAATTCAATCTCAGATTCCACTCAAAATTTTTAGTACAAATCTTCTCGCCTTCTTAACTACGGGTGACCAATGAAAGTGATAATCTAACCTGATAATATATTTTATCCTCTGCGGAATTTACGGGAAAATATCGAGAGATGCATTTCTAATTTCTGAACCCATCTTGTGTATGCTTGAATATGAGCTCGCTGACTTTCTACTCGAGCAGAAGCTCAAGCGGCTGCCTTGCTCCCTCACGAACATCGTTCATGAGTCCCCCGAACTCATGCCACGTGCCACGACCAACGCTCAGCAATGCTCCGTTATATCACAACTTCTCATCAAGACCGGAAGGCAGTAAGCGGATCCTGCATTTGGAGAGAGGGCGTCGTAATTTTCTGAGAGATTCCACAAGGAGGAAAAAATCTTCCTCCTTTCCGCGAACTTCCCTGGCGCCTGTGAGTGAGGAAGGTGTTACTAACGCAGCCTTCTCTGGAGGACCGGAGAGGGTAATTGTTAAAGCTAAAATTGTCGAACCCTTTCGCGTCAAGAGGTTCAGCGAGTCGGGGGCCACTGAAGCGGATTTGTTAACCTTGAGCGAAAGTGACGAAGGTGATCTCAACAATGATGAATTTCCAGTGGCTACGAAACCCACTGTTCTCCACAAGTCTTCGGATGCCAACTATACATCGCGAGAACTCTCGCTCAACGATCTCTGTATAGAAGATTATCGTAACGGAAACGATGAATACGCTAAATTCCTGCCAAGAAACGTGTGCATACGATCTAGATCCTTACCAACAACTAACTCGAGGAACACAAACTCTACAAGTTTCGATGATCAGCCACTAAAAACAGAGCTCAGTTGCAATAATAATTATTTGTCGCCCACTGAAATGACTCTTTCTAGAGGCGATAAGATCAGTCATTGTCCTGAGAAAAGTGCGGTTGGCCGCACTCCACCAAAGCCTGGGAATATGTTCACGAAGCTCACCGGACTCATTGAACCTGCGTATAAAAATACGCGCGAGTCTAAGACCGACGTTTTAAAGGGGATGGAGGAAGCTAAAAATGCTGCTAAGAATGCTGCTTATTATAATGCCTTGAAAATGCTTCGAACGGGAACAATGAATACGAATTATAACCAGTCTGGTAGCATCAATTCTCGTTTTAATTATGATATTAAATCAGCCCCAGCTAAAACAATCGCTTCTGCTGGGAGCTTCAAATCTGAAAGCATGTTTAGTGATCGATACACACACGTATTAACTCCTGAAGAAATGAATGCACGGCGTGAATGGGCAGAAATGCAAAAGCGCAAAGCAAAAATGAGGGAAGATTTTTTTAGAATCCCCTACGAAGAATGCAACCGTGAAGTTATTATGGGCAGACTCGGAGGAAGGTTCAGTAAATCAGAGCCCAAATTGAACACTCTTAAATCCGAAGTGAGGAAGAACCAGATTATAGTAAAAGAGAATTCCAAGCGAGACTCGGCACCAATATGGAAAACCACCGTACGATCGTTGAGCCCCGATTTTTCAAGAAGATATTCTGGTTCATTGGATCGCAGTCAGCAATCACAGAATGTTGTAGATCGATCTTATTTTGAATCAGATAACGCTAAGTGCAGCTTCAATCGGCGTGAAGTTGACAGCTCTGCCAGTGACGAAGATCGTAATATCGTCACTGATAGCGATAGCACGAGTGCGAAAATTGTGTCAAGAACCAATGAATTGTTTGGTTACATAAGCAATACTTCAGTCGAACGCCCTCTTGAAGATTCAGGCCGCAAAAATTTAAATGAAATTTTCAAAAAAGTAATGCATAATAACTCTAACTCACCACGACCCGTTCCGTTGCCTAGAAGCTCGATAAGTTCTTTGGTCTCTGGTGAAAAAGCGGTCGAAGAAGAAAACGACGCCTCACAGAGAATTGGCTCTCAGAAAACTACCACTGACATTCGAAGGGAGACTGCGGAGCTACAGATGAGATGCAATCTAGATAAATCGCATCATACAATTTCCTTGACAAGCCAACAACATCGAGCTGGGCCTAATGTTATCGTCACTCGTTATAAAGTGCCTTCAATTCCCTATAAGGAACAGTGGGAGTGGACTCGTAAATACCACCTCAATGGCCTTTCGCTAGAGGCACAAAATTTTGAAACCTCCAAGCCTAATCGAAATTTTTACGTGTTCAATGGGAGCAATCAGCCTGCTAAACTGGAATCTTCATCTCAAACTTCTCATAATAACTCATCGTCTGAAGATTCCACAATTTTGTGTGCAAGTAATCATGTTTTCGAGAGCTCGGCTCAATCTCCGTCTCCATCGTCGGGCTACGATTCCAGCGCCCATGCTGGATCACCCTCCCCTATGCCGTCACCAGATTATAATTTCATGCAAACCGGACCTTACGAATCGGAAACCAGCCAGAACTTTTTTTCCTCACCTCCTCGGGTGTGCAGCGTCAAAGACAAGTCTCGGGACAAAACTTCAACTCCCTGTATTGAAAATTACACAATCTCGCCATCCGTTCGTCGAAAGGCCTCCCGCGGGGACTCTTTCAGTTCGGACTACATGATCAGTCCAACTCTCGATAACGACGACTGGAGCGAAATTACTGTCACCCCTGCCTGCAAATCTGCCGATCAAGGTAAGCAAACAAAATTGTGTTGTTCGCAAGAGGGTCGTTGAATGTGAAGACACGTAATGCTTGACTGTCCCTTTATGAACGTTATCAATCTGAGTAAAGGTATTATTTTAAGCTTTATTGAAATTGATTAGCTAATACCAACCGCTCGCACATGTAGACATCGATGCAGCCCGCGTTCCTTGGGCCTATGGCTCTCTTATTAGACAAAACTTGTGAACGCCGCGTGCGCGATTCATACTTGAATTCAAGTCGATAGAGAGCGAAATGTTTGGTATTTTGTTCCTCTATTCTGTTCCTCTGCTTGAGCGTGCTGGGCTTAGAAGATCTTTCGCTACTTATTTGTTAGTAATTTGATTTGATGAAAGGAATTTTTAGATAATTTTCCAGTGCATTCATCTTCTGGACATTTATTCTCTGAGCAAAAATTTTTTATCGAATCGTCAGAAAAATTGTTTTCTCGCTGAGATTAATAAGCTATTCAATGACAAAGATTTTATTTCGTGGCCCATTTCAGATTGTTCAAGTACGTCATCATCGTCAGGCTGCTACTCTGGTGCTTCATCCCCCACACCCTTGGCCTCAGGCGCCTCAGTGCCTTCACACAGACGCGTGGCAACCCACAGGCAACTGCCCACTGCGCTCTAAACGCGACGTAAGTCATCAACATCTCACCACTCTCGTAGGAATGTATCAAGAATTGACACTTTCTTACACACAGTACGAGTAGGGAGTGCACGTAGCACCAATACGCCCGTTTACTGAGCCAAGTGGGTAAGAATGACGCACATATGAGCGAAAAGTGCGTCCCTATTTGTACAATAAGCTACGTGGAAGTCTCTATACACGCGTAAATCTTCGAGTATAGTCGCTCTAGAGTTATTGCATTGCGAGTGGGGGCAGAGAATTAATTTTCTTTTGTGCTTTCCTCTTTCTAATTGATCTCAAAATTAAATGTGTGTAATTATATTTTTCGATTGAATTATCTAGTTTCAAACTTAATTTTTCAACCAATGATTTCGATAAAAACGAATTCGTGCCTACAATTAATGTTTAAGTATTAAGTATATATTTATAAATAAGTATTAAGTATTATATTTAAGTATTAGGTATCCTGATTCTGTTTATTTCTTTGCTTCTGTTAAGTTGAATGTGAAATAATGTCTACTTGTGAAATGTGAAAATACTACGAGTACCCCACCAAATACTACAGTACACCACAAAATACACCAAATACTACGAGTACCCCACCAAATACTACAGTACAAAACCAAATACTACAGTACACCACCAAATACACCAAATACTACGAGTACCCCACCAAATACTANACCAAATGCTACAGTACCCCAACAAATACTACAGTACACCACCAAATGCACCAAATACGACGAGTATGACTCAAGTTATTAGTCACTAAAGCATTTCATTTATAAGTGCATGAATTACACGCATGGTCCACCTTGCGGAAACTAACAAGGCTTACTCGGCTGAACTAACGTATTCAGTCCACTCTCATTGATAACGATGAAAAAAATTAAACTTAACTATCATTATTAGCAGCTTCTTGCGAGACTGGCACTTTGAATAATTTTTCACCTGCAGAAATACGTCAGATTACAAAACACGCAAGTGTAGCCAAGTGAGGCACGCGTTCTGTCGCGCTACTGCCAATAATAGCGTATGTTTCTTTTGGCACCCTTGGGCTTACGCACCTGCGTTACCTCGTGGCTCGCGTCAATATACCTGCGACAATTTCATATTATTTCGACTACTTTCTGTGATGTATGTTGCTAGGATAACCTTTGGCGCTAGATTACAGAACGTCATTTGGGTTGCGTGCACTGCATAAACACAACATGGTTTCAACATAATAAGCTATTTAAAACATTTTCTCAACTCCCTCGAACTGAATTTAAAATTTAACAAACAGACTTTCGGCCGCTTACCTTCTGCCACTTGCTTCCGACACTCGTAAGTTGTTGAGCAAGAGACGCCCATCTTGAGGTGTTCATTTGGCCACTCTAGACGTGATGTATCCTAGATACCGATACCCCAAGACCAAGCTAAGAGGCCGGCATTCAACATCCGCTTTGCGACAAGACCGCGACTCTTGAACCTCTCATCCTGCGATAAGGTCTCTTAACGCCAATAATATTCCTCTAACCTAGGATTTTTGAACCTCTAATCCCGTGGGTTCGAGACCTCAAATCGCGATGGATTAATATTAACATGAAGCAAGAGCGTCGAAGATTTACATGCACCGCCATCACAAACGTCATAGGGGCAGTTGTATGCCTACGCTGCTATCGTGGGTGCCGCAGCAGCAGCAGCAGCTGCAGCAGACGTGCGCAACCGCAGCGGCCCATACGGCAGAAATAGTCGCTCTGGAGCGCTGCCGTCACACGCTGTGTGCAGTCGGTGCTCCGACGAGTCTCGAGTGCTCTGCTTCATAATTCATAAATGAATTGAGCTGCGACAAGTTTATGAGTGCACATACGTAAATTTAGTTCACTGTGGTTAAAATTCGTGTATGCAGTGACGGTTAAAATGCTTCACATTATTCAACAGGAAATGATGAAGCAGCTTAGCGGTGAACTGTAAAATGTTTCAGGTGTTGGGCATGTTTCATGTTTCGAATGTTTCCGAGTTGTACTTGGCGGTTATTCAGTAGCTAACCGTCGGTTTGTGTGCACTTAGTGATGTAATAATGCACGTTGCAGCTCCTTGCGATGCTTTGTTAACAACAACCTTAAATGCGTCCGATATTCTTGTGTATCGTCCTTGTCGAGCTTTGATGTTTTGTTTTAGGGAAAATGACACAATCAGCGAAAAATTGTAGCAGCGCAGCTCTTCTCATTACGGATATGAAGCACCACTGATTTATATTCGTATTAGCCACGTAACAACGGAGCCGCGATTCGTTGTTTGTATCCCATTCTGTGTTGCGAATTGTCCGAATTCTAAAAAAAAATTAGTTTTGTTGTTTGTCATTACAGTCAATATCGTTCACCATGTCAATGTATAACCCCAAAATCCAAGGTTGACTTTTGCGAAAGAGTTCATAACCTCCGAACCCACCCTTCCTGCCGAAGCTTCCTATCCGCTGACCTCTGACTGCAAGGCTTACAGCCTTTCGTACAGCAGCACTGGAGTACCCGCCTGATAAAGAACCTGCAAACTATTTTTTGAGGTTCATACATGTACAGATACATCCGAAGAAAAAAACATTTGTAACAATTGAAACGACTTTAAAAAAAATGTTTGCTCGAATCCCAAGTCTATCCTGTCCGACCTCTTTCAAAGCATCGCGTTTAACATGTAGATTTTCTGTATTCATAATTTCTAAGAACTGGATTATTTGATATTGGATATGTTTTCTCATATTTTGATGTACTTATCATCTATTTCACCCTTCATTTTTTAAATTCGTGAGAAGCAATGCACGTGTTTCATTCGTAAACACTCAGCAATCTTTATCTTGGATCGTCGTTGAAATAACAAATGTTAATGCTCTCTCACAGCCTGCACGGAGCAACGTGGTCGGGACGGCAGCTCCAGGTGAACTTCGAGCTAACATCCACCCTACTCGTCTGGACCTCTCAGAAACCAGAATTGTTTTAAAACTTCGCATTTTTGTCCTCTTCATTTATATAATGTTCACTTTCTTTGTTATCACTGTGTGTATAGATGTTTTGCTAAATTCCCGTCAAATTTTTGCCGTTCATAGTGCGCATCCTCTAACTTATAGAGATGGTGCCACTCCAGTAACTAGAATTGGTATCATGGTTTCCTTGTTGCTTTTATCAGTAGTTTATTAGGTTTGGTCTACTTTCTTTCATTATATATCAAAGATGTATAATCACCTTGCTCCTTGACAATTTTTGGACATGTTAACCTTATTTACAACATATGTTGACTGCATTGAATATTCGCCTGCGTATAAAAAATTAGGAAATTCATAAAAAAAGTTGCGTATAAAATTTCCTGTTCGAGATTATATTTCTCATGCAATTCCATTCAATTAATTATAACAACCGCGGCGCATCTGTTGTTTAAATTTCAGTGTCGATACGGAGGTGACAAATGCGTAAAAATGGCGAATGATTTTATGAAATAAATTTTTAAACAGTTGAAAATGCATTTGAATATTAATGCAGTATTATAGGGAGTGGATGATGACCAAGGATTTATAGTGCTAATGTGGCTTTTAATACAACTATGTTATTTACCATATTAAATATTGAAACTGCTTCATAGCAAAGGCTCCATTCTAATATAAACTTATTCATTAAATTATGAAGTTAATTCATAAGAAATAAACTCGCGCTGTCTTCTTAAACGTATCTGAAACGAACGTAACTTCGTTTGCAATGACATTGGAAACGAATTTGAAATTTCAGCTAGTTACATTGCAAATGTATTTTATTAGATGTGATGATTTTATAATTAATCTAGTAGTTACAGCCGTGCTTTAGCACCTACTTATGTATCGTTGTTATATTATAGCATGTGACTGCGCGCGTGGTGCAGAGTTCCATATTGTCGTTTGTTGCCCCGCTAATAGCGTTCACTGACTTGTACACCAAGAGCATATTGGGACTGACTGTTACATGTCACCATCTCCGGACCAATTATTATCTGCGTCTTTCGCATACTTAGCGAAACCACGATTTTTTAGCAAATATTTTTGCAGTGAAATTATCAGCTTGTTAACCACAAGCGGTCGGCAGCCGCCATGTTTCGCACGTCAAAAGGTAGGATATATCGGTCCTCGTATATGGTGCTCGTTGATCTGATCTGAATTTTTAAATGAATTGTGTCAGATAATTATTAGATTAGCAAAATTTTTAATATTTTCAAATATAGTTTATTTGAATCAGGTATCTTCCGGTTGAAGATGATCAAATGCTACGACTTCATTATAGTTTTGGAACTCATTTTTTACGTTACCTATTATCTTTTCCACCACTCTGGCTTTTCATGAATTTGAAAAATATCGATCTCAGACATGTTCTACTTGAAAATAATAATAAATAAGTTTTCCTGGGGCCACATTTAAACTTGAAATGACTTATTTTTGTGTGTTTGATCTGCAGTGGGTCGTGCATTAGAATTTAATTCAATGTAATGACGAATATGTACGCTTGATGATTCCTATTACCGCTCTTTTATACTGAGCCTGTAGTGGTAGTGAGGCACTCGCCTGTAGTACGTAAGCTACCTTTAAGGCCATCGATCGTTTTTCGCTAGAATTAGTATTATGCAGCACAGATTTTACAGAGAATACGTACGGCGTCTCTATTTAATTGTTTTGAAAAATGTTCAATATTCTATTGACTGTTTTAAAGCTGCGATTGTCTTCCCAAATGAATGCCAATGATTTAATTCTCGCAAAATCTGGTATTCCTTTCGATTCAGTGGATTTAACCGTGGATTGTGGTAGTCGATTACGCACTGTGGGTAACGCTAGGTCTCATTACTCGTTTGCTGTTATGCAAGTTAAGTTCTATTATACTTATTATGTTCTCTTATCCATTTGTTCTCTAGTCTTTGATTACACTTGACTGTTATTCTTTTTAGCTAGTGACTAGAAAATATATTATACTCTTGGATATTTCTTTTTATCACTTAATATATTTCTTTCTGCATGCTGCTAATTCTATTTTTTGTACCGACACTTGTAACACTTGCTACCTTGACACATATATGCTATTCTATAATGTAATAGCTATAGAAGCAAGCAATTCTGTACACTCATCACCAGAGAAAGCTATGGCATTTTTTCCTTTGTTGCCCTATAATTATTGTTCTTCATTGTAGGAAGAGCGATATGCGTTCGAAAACTGAAAGTCTCGGGTTACTTTTATTCGTGTCCATAGAAATGTTAATTCTTTGCATAATTTTTAGTACTTTTCAGGACTAGAAAGGATAAATGATAACAAAAGTTTAACAAAACCTCAAATAAATTATGAGTAAATGATATCAAAAACTCGTAGGATTGCTTACGATGAACGTGTCGAATTGATTAATATCGAAGTATAACTTCCACTGTTGAATAAAATTTGAATAACGTATGGTCAGTTATTCAGTTAGTGACCTGAGATGTGATCACAATGCCTGCTGCAGGCTCGACGTGCTCTGCTAATATGATTCGCCTTTATTTTTCTTGGACGTGTAAGAGTCCGGGGAGCCTACAGGTGATGGTGTATCTTGGAAGCCTTCACGTTGAAAAATTTATTCAATAATAAGCTTTTTGTTTACCTATAATAAATATCGTTGAGATAGTAATATAAATGGAATAAAATGTCCTTTTTTTTATTCCTATAGAAGTGCAATGCTAGGCCGAGTGAGAATGAGCTATGCAAATCTAACTTGAAATAGCTCCCATTACTTAATTATTTTAATCGGTGAACGCATATTGTAGAATAGAGAGAAAGCTTTTATGACGGTGATATTTCTAATTGCAAGCTTTGTTGGCATGGTATTTATAACATACTAACGTTTGTTGAAGCTGATAAATGTGTTGTGTATTGAGGTAATAATATTAAATTTACAAAAAAAAAATCTCTAACAAATAGTCTTCTGGCCCTTGAAACATGCCCATTCTGAGTCGGAATTTCGTCATCCGCCTTCTCTTCTTCGTCATTTCGGAAATCTTTTTAGTGCAGGTAAGAGGAGTCTTAAATACCAAGTACTATAATAGTAACAAGGTTGTAGCGGCTATTATATATTAAATATGGCAATTGTACCTATAAATTTTCCCCATCTTATTTATCCACTTCAGAAAAAAGGCTTACCCATGTTTGGTTTACGCCTTTCCATTGATGAATGTCGAATGCCGTAATCGTATGTGTTCGCTTCTGATTTCATCGAGACACAATCCATTTGACTAAGTACTGAATTGCCAACACTAATTCAGATCCTAGCATTTTTTGAGGATGATAAACGATTTTTTTATCTTTAGTTGTAATACAACCTACAAATTTGTCATCTACAACTCGTTATTGAAACTCGTTATTAATCCTAAAGTCAAAAAAGGAATACTGACAATCGTTTGCGCTGGTCTTATTTCCATTGTTGGCAGGTAAATTAAAAGAAACTATTTTAATCGAGCAGCGCTGGTTATTAACTTATTGAGTTTATTGCAATAAAACAAACAGGCGCTGATGTTCCCGCCGCTGCCTGGCCCCGACTGCAGCGACAACGGCGACTGCGACACAGGCTGCTGCCTCCTGCTGGGGCTGCACCACCGCACACCTCAGGGCGTGTGCCAACCTCTGCCTGCTATAGGTGGGGCGTCGTGCCATAGTGGGTCGTGGGTGATGGATGAGTGGTGGGTCGTGGGGTCGTGGGTGTTGGATGAGTGGTAGGTCGTTGTGGGTGTTGGATGAGTGGTGGGTCTAGGCAAGTCCCGAGAACCGGACTTCAGATAATTATATTTCTATTTTCAAGCGAAAGTTCGACATAACTCACGTGAACTACTCTACCTATGAGTGCTATTCAACTTGCTGTTGCCATTCCATTTTACTGCTCATATTTACTCGGTAACTGACGCAGGCGACTACTGCGCCACCGGTGAGCGGCTGCGGGACTACGGCGGCTGGCGGGTGTTCACGCACAGCTGCCCCTGCAGAGCTGGCCTCGAGTGCGTGCCCGAGTGGTCCAGGAGATTTGTTGCTGTGGGTTGCACTTTTGTACATACGTGATACGATTATTTAACCACAAAGAATAAATTAGCGTCTCTTTCTTCTGTTTGAACGGAAGTTCTATCCTGATAGAAATGAATAGCCGTGGATTATTACTTACTTTCGGTTGATTTTTCAGCCTTTCAGTTAGCAGTTCTGTTCGTGCGAGGACAAAAGCCTGTAAATATTTCCATTCCATGACCACGAACAATGATCCCCATTTGATTCGCTTAGTTAGCAGTTATTTATTATTGTTATTGGATTATGGTGGAGATTATCATTGTTATTGGTTGTATCCTGTCACTCTCCCGCCCACAGCTGAGCGTGTCACAGGACCCCCAGTGCATGCCTGCCAACCTGTCCGTGCTGGAGCTTCACACCCGAGGCTTCACTCGTCCCCCCGTCCTCCCCCCTGACAGATCCCGCGTCCCCATCCCGCGCTTTTGGCCAGAGTTGCTGACACCGCGACCGCTGTAGCAAGGATTGACAGACCCTGTGGCCTTTTTCCGGCCAATTTTATAGACCTAGACCTTTTCTAAATTGACCAGAGTTGCTTAGTTCGAGGCCATCATAGCTAGGGTTGCCAGAATTTAGTTTTTTTACAAACTTGCCGATTTGGGCCTTTTTTAAAACTAAATAAGTCAATAAATGTAAGTATTTGCAACGCAAATTACAAATTTACTTATAATATCAAATTGATGTCATTTTTGTAATTGTTTGTGAAATGATGCAGCATTTCTCTTCTCACCATCTGGCAGCACTCGTGGTAGCATCGCTGCTCACAATTGTCTAACTCGAGTCGAGCAAAGTAAAACTCTAGTAAAACTAAAATGAATTATTTATAATGCATAATTAACTGGACATTAAATTAGTTTTCCTTGGATATTTCTGCTAAGCCATCATTAAGACAATAAGGAATTGCTGTTGCATTTGACATGTTGTGCGTTACATGTCGCTCTCTTGCTTCTAATTAACGCTCTCTCATCCACAGAAATAATAACTAGTAATTAATATAATCAAGAACAGCTGGCCTGCTTTCACTATCGCGTTATGAAGTTCAGTTTCGTATTGATCGTTTCCTTATTTCATTTATTACAACATAACATCATAGTAATCATTTGCCAAGGATAGATTACACTACAGGAGATCATTTTCAATTTTGTACTTGATACTTACCTGTAAATGTCAATATTAAGTTAGTATTAGTTTTAAATGTTACACAGTAACTTTAATAAAATTACTCAAAAATATGTTTATGGCTAACTTATTCTTTTAAGTGTTGCACGAATCTGATACACGTGTACGTAATCGTACTGGTTGGACTGCTCACGTTACATAATTTGGACCTGCCGACATGTGTCGTCCATCTGAAAGTAGGAAACCGTACAATATCTCAGGGTAGGAAAAACTATTAATTTCCCCTTAGGCAAATCGAAGGTTTTCATGCATAGGTTAATTAGATTTCGAAATCTTGACACTTCGAATAGGACGATTGCTTTTAATATATCTTGCATTACGCTGCTAGTCTCCACGCCGATCTTTCATTTGAGTTCCTTCATACGATTTTAGAGTTACTTCATACATATTTAGGGTTAATTGGTTACTAACTTTAGCGTAAAGTTTTTAACGCACTTCCTCCGATCACGCTTGCTATGGTCTCAATTTACGTTACAGCGCAAAGATAATGTCTAAAAAATGAGGTTAGTACAAGAACGCATCCAGAGCCGTCTACTTACTCAATATAAGGCACTCAATATGTATTAGCATTGTGAACCTTCATTTCAATCCAACAGTTAAGACTTGAGCGGCAACTATGCATGGTAACTTGGTATTCCCACTCAAAAAGGCACCCCACATCGCCTAGTTTGTGATGGTAGCCACGTTATCATGCCTTCACCAATCACTAACCATACGACAATCGCCACATACATATTTCACAGTGGGAACTGAAAATTTTGTGACCCGGACATGAAAATTTACTTTTCTTCGACTGTCTATAGTAGTATGAGTAATTGCTTGATGATATTGCATCACATGAAAATCGAGTTATTACCCTTTTCAATTACAAATTGAGATTTACATAACACAAAATATTCTAACCCTAATCACCATACTAAATGTTGAATTCATCCAACGCAATTCGAGTCATAAATAGGAAAAATTTATAAAATGTTCTAAGTGTAAATAACATACAATTCGTCATATTTTCTTGTGCTATAGTCTGGCATTCATTATTGTGGAACACTGGGCGAAATATAATAATAATAATATTGGTGAAATAATTTAAGAATATTATTTGCAACGGTAGAGGCATGCGTCGTTCCTCTCACCTGAACACACTTCGTCTTTCATTCCGACATTCCCGGTGCTAAAATCAGATCACGTTCTCACACACTCGAAAGATGAGCTTCCTAACCCACTTCAACTTCATACTCGTTTGTGTTGTGAAATACTCGTAATTTAAAGTAATTATACGTGAAATAAACACGGATAAGCTCATGAACAACTTAATTCAGAGCATCATAATTGTGACAGGTCGGACCTACAGACCGAACCTATCTATCCCACGAGCTCTGAATCTTGTTGCATGTATCTAATCTTCCGCTTTAGTTTACTGAATTACGTCTTACAAACGTACCTGCAGTAATAAATAACTTTCATATTACGTTAAAATTTCGTCGTCTTGGCACTTAAAAAACTACTCGTGCTTTACCTACTCGTGCTAGATCAATAGCAGCTAAAAACTGCATTGCTACATGCATTCTATTCATTCAAACCCGACTTCAGCTGCGTACTTTACTGTTATTTTAGAGCAATTCATTCAAACCCGACCTCAGCTGCGTACTTTACTGTTGTTTTAGAGCTGTTCATTCAAACCCGACCTCAGCTGCGTACTTTACTGTTATTTTAGAGCAAATTCAAATCCGACCTCAGCTGCGTACTTTACTGTTATTTTAGAGCAAATTCAAATCCGACCTCAGCTGCGTACTTTACTGTTATTTTAGAGAAATTCATTCAAACCCGACTTCAACTGTGTACGTCACTGTTGTTTTAAAGCTGTTCTTGACATTTCTAACACCCTTAGAAACAGCAGGCCGTCATGTGCTGTTCTCGCTGCTGCTCGTACGGCGCTGCGGCGACAGGGCGGTGCCAGACTCCAGGAGACGCGCCTGGTATTTGTCGAGCGTCGCGTGGATGGCGCTGGCCGAGTAGCGGCAAGTCTCGCCTCCACATGTGCACGTGAACTGCTTGTATTTGATCATCCAGAACTTCTCGCCATAGTCAAACCTGCCAACAAAATTTGACGAGATGAAACACAAGACTAAATGTCATGATAATTATTTTTTTTTAGCTGAATTGATAAGTTCTTAATTCAGCTACCCATGAATTTATGAAGTCAGAGTATACAAAAACTGATAAAATGATACCAAGTTACAAGTCATTCTAAACCACAAACGTTGAGAAATATTTTCAAACATTGTAAAATACACAATACGACAAGCCATTTCAAACGAGCAAGTTGAACGAAGATTTCGAAGCAATTAGAGACACAGAACAAGCAACTTAAAGCGAGCACGGACCCTAGTTCCTCCTCAGCCTCGATGTCGCGGGAGGCGTAGAGAGCGATGCGTGGGAAGGCGAGGTCTTGATGGTCCAAGAAGACCTTCACGGGCGTCAGGTTCGGGGCACACAAATGGTTGATGAAGCGAGCAACGTTGCCGTAGTTGCGGGCGTCCAAGCAGAACGTTTCACTATCCTGAGCCACAATAATGAAGGCGAGACGAAAACAATACGATTAGTTGAGAATTGCTGAAGTGTTTTTCTCATATCGAGCCACATGGCAACAAAAAAACAGTTTCTGTATAAAAATGAAATCGGATAGCAGGTCACACAAAACAAAAATCTTGCACCAGATTCGAAGATCTTTTAGGCTTACATTATAAAGAATATACATATATAGATATTAATGCAGGCTTACCCGGTTGTCCAAGTCGAAGAGATACGAGTCGTCCTGCCGCTGGTCCGCCTCCAGATCTGTGATGATCTCGCCCACATACTCACACACATACGAGCCCTGCAACACAACGGTGTACAATCATCAACATTGCCAAGTTTTTAAAAAAAGTAAGACGTTAATTGCTAATTTATAACATATTCTAAAAAAAATACTTCAGAAGCAACTTTCTCTAGATTTTCCTCTATAAAACAATGTCTAAAATGAGATCATAATTTGTCAGGACAAGTGTAAATGATTCACAACACTATATTTATCTCAGGCACAATGTCGACGGCTCTAGTTTATGATTTTTGGCTGTTTTGTATTAAAAATTTTGGAATATTTACTATTGAAATAAATTAAAGAGAGGAACAGGATTTTACCCTGAGCAAGCATTGTTTGTGAGTAACAATGTGCCAGTTTTTAAGCTACTGAACAAGTGACTATAGCTCCTAATAGTTCAATAACAACAATAACAATGGAGTTACCTTAAGAATGCGTTTGAGGGCTCTAACGCCCCATCCTTTATTAGTTGTACGGAAGAGCTGAAGGTGCGCGGTGATGCCGTGCTGCACCACGCGGTTGTTGCAAGACAGTTTGTTGCAGCCACATGCTCGGTTGCATTCAAAAATCATCGGCGGGTCTGCGAACAAAATAACTTTAATGTCAATATATGTCTTAGTTGCATACCTAATACAACCGTCACTTTATTAATCTTATATATATTCGTCAAAGCTTGTGTGTTCGTTTGTGTGTTCGAAGCTTGGAGTAGTATATACATAGGGGGTTTGGTGGCATATTTCACCAATACAGGATATTACCTAGTTTTTTCATTTGATTTTCAAAGTTGAAATAATAAAGCATTTCAATACATGCAAGGAAAAAGATGAATTAGGAAATTAAAATATGATTTTATATTTTGAAAATAAATTTTATATAGTACGGCAATGAAAATTAAATTTATTTCGAATTTCAAATTTAGATCTAAAAGGGACTTCCATGCTAAATGCTGGGTAAGGACGTGGAATTCTTTAAAATAATAACATTCGTTAATTAGGAAACTTTTCAGAATGATATCATTCAGGATCATAGAATGCCGGATATTTAAATTTTTAAATTTCAGATATTATGTAATCCCAGCATTACCCGATCAACCTGTTAGTTTGTGAATATAGACAAATGTTTTCAACAGGTAATTCCATGGAAAATTTTTAGCAAAAACAGGTATTTGATGAAACATTTACCCACGATCAGAAATAGAAATTTGGGAGAACTTGGTTAGCGAGAATCTTTGTAGAAGAACACACTTTGCTCAATCAAAAACATTAGATGAACACACTTTGCTCAAACACAACAAAATAGCATCGTAAAACTAAGAGTTTCAACACAGCGACTTCAACTCGCGCCTCCAGCTCGCTCTGTGGCTTCACAATATTTAGGTACGCGAATTTGGAGGTTATGTGTAATGTTAGTAATGCATCGAGACAAACACCAGCTAGCGGCGTGCAGAACACATATTTCTGGGAAAAACCACATCCATTGAATCAAGAGTTGATATTTGAGCAGCAAGTTATACCCATACATAGCAAATTGAAATCCCCAACCTAAATGACAGAATATTAGAAATTTGCACAAAGTTAAGAAGCCGAGGCAAATCTCAGGACGGTAAAGTAATACAAAGATTTACCGAGGTAGTTGAAGTCTGGCAGCAGACGGCCTTCCGGGTCGTACCAGCACCGGAAGTTGAGCTGCGTGCAGCCGCAGTCTCCTGAGTTGCAGCCGTCAGTGCACTGGCACCACTGGTAAACAAACATGTCGTGCAAATCGTTTAAAACTGCCACTGGCAGTGACACCACTGTTGAAACACAAACATATTGTACAAAAAGTTTAAAACTGCCACTGGCAGTGACACCACTGTTGAAACACAAACATATTGTACAAAAAGTTTAAAACTGCCACTGGCAGTGGCACCACTGTTGAAACGCAAACATATTGCACAAATCATATGAAGACAGGCACCGTCACCTCTGCTTTTGTTAAAAAACAATGCAACATCGGAATTGAGGACACAACAAAGATTAAATTGTTATAACGTACGAGAAAACGGAGAAACGATTTACAAAATTTAACTTAAAAAAGATTCAGTCGAAACCAATCACAAATTTACAATGTGCTTTCTGAATATGACTTCACAACATAATATAATCACTTCATTCTCATCACCAAGAAAGGATGACGAGAGCAGCAATGGATAAAATAATCTTTGATCAAGGAAATGCTAGCCGTACTCTCGAAAACTATTAACATATAAAGTGATGCTTACTGTTACATTCTCATTGGTATGAGAATAAAATAATCTTAAAAATTATCTATTAGAAAGAATTTGAAGCAATGTTGCAAGTTGAGTGGGAAGCAGAGACTTTGATATTACAAAGAAAACAATATCTTTATGAAATAGAAATAAGTAATTAATTCATAAATAATTACTCAATTAAATAAATAATTATTTCGCGCACGCCGGCTTGGAATAAACAAAGGAGGCAATATGACAAGAAGCAAAGTTACCTTAAGAGACGTGATAGAGCGGTCGATGTTGATGTTAGCTGCCTCGGTGTTCTCTGCAATGTAGAGATAATTGCGCGGCAGCGGCTCGTCATCCACGCCATTGATGCACGGGATGGGCACTTGCTCCTTGCCCGCCGCGATGTCGCTGTGGCAGCATATGAATCGTTCACACAGATTATAACAATAACTAACTTAGCTGATATCTAGGTTAGTATGCTTGAAACATTCCTAAAATGGTATGGTATAAACATTCATAGGTTGGTATGCTTGAAACGTACCTATGTTGATATGGTTGAAACATACCTAGGTTGGTACAGTTGAAACATACCTACCTAGGTTAGTATGCATGAAACATACCTCGGTTGATATGGTTGATAGCTTGCACATCCCAAAATTTAATGCTGGCACACATTTAAATAAATTTGTTGTCTATTCTCAAATCGATGCGCTTGTCACATGCAAATCTAGATTTCCTTAGCACACTTCAGATCAGGCATAGACCCAGACCTGGAGAGGACGGTGTTGGAGCGATGGTTCTTGTCATGCATCATCTGACGGAGTTTATGGTTAAGTGTGAGTTGAAGGTACACTTCGCTGTCAGGCAGCGCGCACTCCAGCGGCGTCTGGCCCTTCGAGTTAAGACAGTCGAGCGTCGCACCGCGCGCCAACAGCAGCACGACGGCGTCACGGTGATTCTGCCGGGCCGCTATGTGCCTGCTCAACGGAGAGACATTATGGAACATTCAAGGAGCGCAAGTTGATTGAGGTGGAAAAACAAATTGGAGAGACATTATGGAACATTCAAGGAGTGCGAGTTGATTGAGGTGGAAGAAGAAATTGGAGAGACATTATGGAACATTCAAGGAGCTGTCTCTTATACACATCTAGATGTGTATAAGAGACAGCGGACCGNTGCTGCCAGTTTCACTGTGAACATTGCAGGTCAGTGATAGGGTAATACGTACAGCGGAGTGTCGCGGTAAGCGTTCATGGAGTGCAAGGAACAGCCGCGGTCCAGCAGCATGGCACAGATGCGTGTGCAGCCTGAGAGTGCGGCCCAGTGCAGCGCTGTGTTCTGCTCCACGTCACACAGCTGAGCGTTCGCCCCACGCTCCAGCAGGAACCTGCAAGGCATAACATATGAATATAACCTATACTAAATTCTGCAACACACAAGCAAGAAGACATGAATAGTACAGACATAAAATCCTGCAACACACAAAATACCAAGCACGAATATTACCGACACGAAATATCAACTGATCCAAAACTGAGAAACATCAATATTTAATCTAAACCATCGTTACGAAAATTGTACGTCAAGAGTACTCACAAAATAGAATTATTTTCATGAAAAATAAATTGTCGGCCGTGCAGGTGACCAAAAAGAAAACCTTTAGTTCTGTACTCAACAACCAAAGATCGCTAACGATCTTACCGACCCCTGGCTCTGCTTCCATAGATAATATCTAAGCACAATATTATACCTAAGAATGGTCTGCATCATTATGTTATAACAGCTAGGCACAATGTTACACCTACCACTGGTCCACATCATTAAATAATAACAGCTTGGCACAATATTATACTGGTCTGCATCATTAAACTATAATATCTATGTAGAACATTACACCCACTTGACACCAGTAATGTGTCTGCACTCACAAGACAATAACAGCTCAGCATGATAACAGCTCAGCATGATAACAGCTCAGCATGATAACAGCTAAGCATGATAACAGCTCAGCATGATAACAGCTGAGCATGATAACAGCTCGGCAAGATAACAGCTCGGCAAGATAACAGCTCGGCAAGATAACAGCTCGGCAAGATAACAGCTCGGCATAATAACAGCTCAGCATGATAACAACTGAGAATGATAACAGCCCAGCATAACAACTAAGCCCCACATTAGACGCACTTGACAACAGCGATGTGGCGGTTCTCAGAGCCCCAGACTAGAGGCGTCCAGCCGCCCTCGTCCTGCATGTTGATGGCGTGGCGGGAGAGGCGGCCGCTGTCCAGCAGGTGGCGGCAACCCGTCAGGTTACCCAGCTTGGCCGCCAGGTGCAGGCATGTCATGCCTTCGTTCGTCTGGAATAACATACACCGACATTATTTCTTCCCAACAAATGACGTTGAAACAACGATGATTACGAATTAATTTCGTTAACAACGATCAATCAACGTTATTTCAAACGAAAATGCTTGCTGGGTTCCTTGCTCATCCCATGTCATACTTATAGGGACTTTTCACGTACAGTATGTAGGAAGCATTCATCGACAATTTTATTCAAATCAAGAAATTACCCGTTACATTTATTAAGAGGAGAAATTTACAAATTTACCGCAACCTCCATTTCATTTTCTTTTTTCAATTACAGCTCATACTTACTGATTGCGGAACTACAATATTAAAACGAAAGGATAATTGTCTTTATTTTCGTAAAGGATTTTGAATGAAAATATTTAATATATTGAAATGATTTTTAATCAAAGAAATATTAACATTAAAAACTCATGTTTATGCCAAATGAAGATTTCAATTTCGCTCCTATTTCTTCGTTTTGTTTTGGCGATTCTCCCCGAATCCCAGTTCATCAGAATTATAACATAGAAAACACCTCTGTATCGACATGTGTATGACTCGAGTACAATACCCACAGTAGAGTAGGTACCTTAATTTGCAGCTCAGCGCCGGCAGCGACGAGGTAATGCACGACGTTGTTGTGGTGTTTCTGCACCGCGATCATGAGCGGAGTGAAGAGGCTGGAATCGGTAACATCGAGGGCAGCACCAGCCATGACTAGCACGTGAGCGATGGCCACGTTACCCATGGTGGCCGCCATGTGCAGCCCCGTCTGATTGTGGTCCTTGAGACGCGAGTTCGGGTCCACGCCGCCCGACAGAACTTGCAGGACCTTCTCGAGGTCGCCGTGCTTGGTGGCGTAGTACAGCGACTTCGGGGTGCATCTGGAGAGGGAGGAGAATTAACGAGTTAAAAAATCCCCACATCCGCATGAGAAAATTTATAGTAAACTGTCGCACAGTAGCACAAGTTAAATTCGTAGCACCTTACACACCACTTGTTTAGTAACATTCAATAAATGGCTGTGTGCGGGCATTCCCCAAAAGATGTTGATGTGGCAGAGACTAACTTGATGTTGGGTGGTTTGCCGGCCGAGACGCTGATGATGGCCGCCTCCAGTTTGTCTCTGTCGAGGCTTGGAGCGAGCTTGCCGGCAGAGACGACCTTGCCGCTCTCGCCCAGCGCGAGCTCAGGCCCTGCGTCTTCCAGCGACGCGTCAGGAGACAACTCCCCCTTGCTAGTCCAACTCATACGGGCGCCGCTTCTGAGGATTAAGTGTTACTTAAAATTTAGATAAAAAGAAGTTTTAAGTTGCAATAACTCATCAGTTACATGACTTCTTGACACACGATACACTTCTAGTTAGTTAGACAGTGAATTATATTTTTCAAAAAAGCTACTATAATCTTTTGATGTTACTCGTGATCAAATCAATAGTAGCCGCGTAACATTTGTACATGAACCAGATATCAAATCTGAGTGTTAAGAATGCAAGAACTGACGAGGCCTTCTTCTCCTGATGTTGCTCGAGGTAGACAACAGGTTTCCTGGCGAGCTTGAGGTCGAGCAGCACCTCAGCAGGAGCATCAGATGACCCACAGTGAGGACAGAGCAGAGCGCCGTCAGCTGAGGGTGACGACACGCCACACAGACGATGGTAGTGATGAGTGATGCCCTCTGACCAGCGACACTCCAGGAACACACCCTGACACAGAGATACTTTATGTTACGTAAAATAATAAAGTGAGACCTGACACAGAGTTGCTTCATGTTACGTAAAATAATAAAGAGAGACCTGACACAGAGTTACCTTATGTTACGTTAAGGATGCGAAGTGATAAAAAAACTGACACAGCATTATGTTATGTTATGCAAAACGCTTGAGGGAGGGAAGAGGGAGCCCTGGCAGAGCGTTACTTCATGTTAAGCAAACCTTCAGAGAGGGAATGAAGGAGGCCTGGTGCAGCGCTACATACTTTCAGAAGGGGAAAAAAGACTCCATCAAAACGTTAAATAGCTGCAAAAAGTGAAACGAATATCTGATAGATTTGTTGAATTAACAAGAAACAGAGCAAGGCATTCAACACTTTAAAATGCAAAAATAATAATAGAATTTAACCTCCAAAAAATTACGATACTCGTTAAAAATAACAAATTTAGACACATCACTAGATCCTTGGCAAATTACATGTTACCCTAATTTCCAGGACTAAAAATATTGTAACAAATACTCTATTTTGAGAAATATTGTGCATTCACTTGAGTACAGAAGAGGCCACAGCCCGGACAGCAGTTATGCCTGCGCAGGCGTTGGCGGTGAATGTCGCACAGCAACAGGAAGGGGATCTTGCCGCTCACACGGAGATACCTGCACACAAACACAACACATGAATTTCAGCACACAGCAGCAAGGGCCGCTCACACGCAGATACCTGCACACAAACACAACACATGAATGTCAGCACACAGCAGCAGCAAGGGCCGCTCACACGGAGATACCTGCACACAAACACAACACATGAATGTCAGCACACAGCAGCAGCAAGGTGATCTTGCCACTGACGATGTTACAGTACATACAGAACACCAATATCGCACATAACATCACCCTATGTCGTGCCCGGTACGCCCTATAACTCACGTGTTCTTCTTAACAATGTTGCAGCAGCCGAGCATGCGGCCGTCGAAGGAGTCGATGGCCTGGCAGTAGATGGGCCCACCAGGCAGCGACGCCAGGGGGTTGTGCTGCACCCGACACTTGCACAGCACCTCACGCAGCTCCTCGCACGCCTGCCATCATACAACTCTGGTATAGTGCAACACTATGGTGCAACCTATAGTGCAATCGTGATAGTGCAACCTATGGTGCATTAGCGATAGTGCAACCTATGGAGCGTTTCGTTTAACATAGTATCTTCCTTCATATACAAAAACTGTTGAAAATTGAAATGCAATATCAAAAAAAGTACAGGTTACGAATAATGAAATCGTTGTTTGTGAAATTGTGATGATGAGTTTCATTTGAACACAACTCACCACATCGACACGCTCCTGACTTCCGTCGTTAAGCGGATGATCACCGGCGGCAGGAGCGGCAATGGCCAGCGGTTGTGGCAATTGCGGCGTCGAATGCAGCTTACCGATGCGTCGACTTTTCCGTACGCCTCCTTCGAGGATAACTGAGCCAGTGGCCGCAGCACTTGACACCGACGAGTCTGATAAGTAAGATCCTTGGTGCTCTACACCAGGGGCAGCTCCAGGCGTGATTTGAGCACATGCAGGAGGCGCCGTCGGAGTCTCGACTCCAGACTCATTGCAAGAATTGGTGCGCTGCTCGCCGATTGCTTCCTTTACAACATCAGTTTTTGATCTAGGTGATGCCGGAGAAGAGTGACTGCGAGATAAGACGGACGGTTGGTGTTTAATGTTTAAGGTAGTTTCTTCCTCGGTAGCCTCTCTGGCATTTCTGTCAATTATAGTGCCACTGTCATCTGAATTTGCGATACACTTGGTCTTTGTTGGCAAATCAAAAGTCTTTGGACTTTCCTCGAGCACGTTATTCTCTTCCTGCCGAACCTCAGTATCCAGATTAGCTCCTCCCTGAGGAATATTTGTCTGGAACTTAACCATGTCATTCGCATCGGACTTAAAAGGCGACGAGGTTGCACACTCCGAAGTGCCTTCTTTAGTTTTGAGTGGCGAAGTTTCTACCGAGGACTTGTCAGCATCGAGAGGAGTTGTCATATCCAGTTGCTTTCGCCCTCCACCACAAGCTTTACGTCTCGTCGACCGCATCGCCGTAATAGGAAGATTTTCAGAAGCAGATTCAGAAGCGATGGGGTCGCGTGACCGCAGAGACACAATCTTCGGAGGCGACGCGACAAACGTGTAGGGGTTTTCGGCATCATGTACATCCTGCTTCTTCTCACTCGAACATGAGGAAGACTGTCGGCCTACTTCGTTGTTACGTTTGAGCTTGATTGGCTTCTTCTTCTTATTCATGGCTGCTGTCAATGAATGCAAGTCGATCTTCGGTCTATTTTCCGACTTTTTAATGGCTTCTTCCCGCATGAATTTGACATCTTCGGTTCTGACGAGCGACAAGCTGCGCAAAAAGTCCAAAGTTGGCTGCTTCACTGGGCTTCTAGTAGCGCTTGAAGTGGAATCCATTGAGGCGGGCTCTTGGAGAGACCATCTCCGGTAACCGCTTTCATTGTTCGGTGAAATAGAAACCGATGGTGAATTTATCGTCAGAGATCGAGCGCTAACATCGGTACTGGGCGGGGAAACTTCATCCGAATATCCTTTTTGAGGAGATCCAAATGGAGTGGCTAGAGAAACCGACAAGGTTTCGTCATTTTTACTATCATCAAGAGCAGCAGAAGGCTTAAGAAGTGATAAAGGTGACAATTTCAGAGCCAATGACGGGCTGTTCATTACAACTGAAAGGGAAGCGCTTGGAGAAGACTGAATTAAATTTTCGACTTGGTTCTTTGTCCCCTCATCAACAGACATTGACCGTCGGACGATTGTTACCTGCTTGCTGTTAGCTGGAGAAGCATCCGAAGGAATAGGGTCTGAACATACCTCATTCTCTGTAGCAGCTAAAACGTTATTTTTGTCAATATCAGAAAGAGTCGATGCAAGCAAAGCCTTCTTGGCCTCAGTTGCTGAAAGTTCGGGCGCGACAGGAGTTTTAATGTGGTCACTACTGTCTCTTTCAGTTTGTGCACTGATACCATAAGATTTAGAAGCATCGACAGAGGCATTGTCGATACCTCCCTCGGTTTTAATCGATTTATCATCAGTTCTTTCCGAGCCAGGTTCATCGTCAGCCACAATAGAGGAGGATGAAGCTTCACTTGCAGCCTCAGCAGCTTTCCTGGCTTCCCTAGCCTGCTTCCTCTTTCGCTCAGCGCTGGACGAAAACGAATACTTGAGGCCGCGAAAGTATTTCTTCTTTCTTTTGGTAGCCACAGCGGCAGGCTTGACACTAGAATCAAATAAGGAGCTCTCCTCCATTTCAGCAGCGCTTGCTTTCAAGTCTCGTTCTAATTCTGCTTCGACAGAGGAATTTCTGAGAACTAAGCCATCGCCCACAGCAGTGATTTCCGAAGAGTGGAGAGAAACGTCATTTTCATGTTTCGCCTCGACTATTTCGTGTGTGATTTCTTCTTTTCCAACTTCAATAGGATTTTGAGGCACATCTTCGATACTGTTCTCCCTTGAGGCAAACTTCTTCCTAGCAAGGCGGGAGGTCTCGAGGAGTTTGGTACCCGACATCACATTGACCGGAGTGGAGCTTCGGCTTCGTCGTGTGCAGACCATGTCATCTTCTTCAAGTGCTGATGTGTGGGACTTCCGTTTACGACCTCTCAAAGAAATCGCTTCATCCGTAACGTCTATGGTCTTCACTTGAGATTTTCTAGCCACGTTCTTCATCTTTTCGGTTACGTTCTTCTCATTGTGAACTTCACTCTCGTTGTCAACCACGTTCTTCTGATCATCAGCCAAGTCACAAGACGATGAATTAGTAACCTGTTTGGCGGCAACCCGCTTACGATTAAACTTTACGGTCTTTTCAGCGAATTCCGGAGCAGCAATTGTCTTTGCAATTATGGGCTGCGTTATATCAGGCAATTCGTCCCCAGTCATATCGGTAGACGAACTTTCTCCTTTCGAACTATCAAATAGATCTTTGTTTTCTAAATCTTTACCATCTTCGAGTTTTATGGGTTCAACACTGGTGCCTTTATCGAGCTTAGCTCGCGCTTGCCTGCGACGAGAAATCCAAGAAACGTTCTTTTCATTTTCTGAAGATCTAACAAGGCGGCCTTCGTGTAATTTGCTAGTAGATGTTCTAGGGGTGAAATCTGGATTGAAATCATCTGACGAAGGCGACGCATCTCTCTCCGATATTGAACTTTGTTCGCTTACAGGGGTTATATAAGGAAGCGATAGTCTCGTAGGGCGACTTCGTGACTTCAAGCGACTGGATAAAGTTGTTTGGACGTCCTCATTGTGGGAGTTTCCATAGAGTATCAAATCAATGGCTTTTCCCCTGCCACGACCGCGACCTCGACCAACACGAGCTGGAAGCAATACTATTTTCTTCATTTCCACTGAGGGAGCAATGTCTGATTCCGATTCAGCTGGAGTACCAATGGATGAATTGGCGCTTTCGTCCATGGCCGCTGACACTTTTCTGGACTTAACTTTAGATTTTTTCTTAAGGCCTGAATTTTCATCAGTTTTGTTGGACTCTGCTTCAGAGGCTTCAGACAGACTCGTTGTCTCTTCACTGGAATCTTTCTCACTTCCGGATCGACGGTCGCCTCGTCTAACTCTCTTCAAGGCCGGCGAGGTAGCTATCGCGATACTCGTCACCGCAGTCGCCGACAAACTTTGGGTTGGCAAGGACAAGTCGGAGGAGGTGGACGCAATAAGACTGTTCCCTGACGATGATGTCAGAGACTTCAAGCTGCGAAGAGACGGGGTCGTAGACTTGGAAGTTAGACCAGTGAAGGATGGGGACGGGAGGGAGAGGAAGGCAGGTGAGGTGACGATAATGGACGTGGGGGATGTCATACTAGGAGGGCTTGTAATAGGCTCTTTTCGGACGCGTTTCAGAGCGTGTGTGATAGGGTTAGTTTTAAGCAAAGCATACTTAGAGTTACCGTCTTTGCTAGTGGAAGCATCTCCGCTCTCGGCTAGTTCCATGAGCATCAACTCTAGCCTGCGCTTCTTAGACTTGCGCGTCGTGGCTTTTTTCTCTTTGGCTGCCAACGTCTCGCAAATCAACTCTTTCGCTTTCTCCACGTCAGCAGAAGAATTAAAATTAAGAGACATCAACTCTAACACTTTTTTCTTATCTTCTTTGCCAGCCATCTCGTCAATTTGGTCAGCCAGAGCCTTGCGAGTTTCTGTTCCAGCTAATATTGCAGAGGTTTGATCTAGATCCGAATTAGATGTGACAGAAGAGCATTCTTCTTGGCTTTCCAAAGCGTCTTTCTGAGGCATAATATCTGAAGCAATATTCAATATATCCAACACAGCTCCACTACTGTCCGTTGAAACATCATCTTCCTCCTCCTCGATATCTTCTTTCTTGAAAACTTGACTTGTCTCGGCGATTTCAAGATCTCTTCTAGTGTCAGTTGATGCTTCTCCTTCGGACACAAACTGTCTCTCCAGCACTAAGACTGGCTGAGTTATACAAACCTCGAACGTTGAACGCTCTTTGTCTGTCTCATGGGGATCGGGGGACTCGGCTTCGGATACATAAGTGTCCTTAGTGTCAAGAATGTCATCAGAAACTTCAGCTGGAGCTGACAAAATAGTTTCCTCGACTGGAGTGGCGATGGCAGGATGGTTGTAGATACTGGACCTTGTCAATCGCACGGGAATATTTCCTCTGCAAAAATAGAATAAAAGGGGCGGTTCAGACTTCAGAATCATTACATTAGAAGCAGTTTGCACAAGCACTACAGAAATATAACTATTCAGGAATGCTCTAAAAATGTCAATAACCAAATTTACGAGCACGGAGCACAAAACCTATCATTCATTTTTCACTGTAAAATCAAACATGGAGCAAACCTTTTACTCGAGCTCCGTGACCTGGTGGTGCGTGTTAGGCTCGCACGGCGTTCAGTCTTGGAGGCATCACCTGATATATAAACTAAAATTACTCTTAGATACAGCAGGCAACCATCATATATCAGCTCTCTGCCACTCGATATTCTAAATGGATCATATTGTACAAAACAAGTTAATAGCCCCGAAAGCACATAGCCCTGAAACAACCCATTTGATGGCCCTATTGGCCTGGGATGACCCATACAAGTGCATCGTTATTAAGACAAAGTTTCACTCATTGTTTTCAGTGTTGCTTTTGCAAGCAACAGATTGATGACATTTATTTCTGAACCCAACACTCTACAGTATTTTCAAACATGTATTAGAATCTCATAGATTCAAATGGCAGATTAGGATGTAATCACAGATTATGATTATATTAATGGCAGATTATGAAGGTCCCACACAGAGATGAATGTCACAAAACAAAGCAAGAGGCAATATCATACTGTAACACTTTGCAATTAGTTTCAGAGTTTAAAATAATTATGGGCTTTGGAGAAAAATTATTAATATCATTAACAATATTTTGAGTCTAATTCAACATACCAAAACATCATTGTATAATTTTTCAACTATAAATAGGCAATGAAATTTAAACAAATAGCTAATGCAGCAAGAACAACAGAATAGAATCAAACTTAATTGTTAGCCACAAATCCAGCATTCTTCTGTCTTGTTAGTGCAGAAATTGAAAATATTCAAGCAAAATTTGATGCAAAATAGCATGAATTAATTTCACACACCTTAGAATAATTCAAAGCAGTGGTGCATAGGAAACAGGATGAGGGTGCTCTACAAACACCATCTGCGATGAGATGCAAATCACAATCAGCAATATAAAGTGTTTCAAGATTCCTGGTGGTACGGAATGCGTGTTAATGCAGCACTGAATAATGTTTGCCTGCCTGGTCACACTTGGTGGAAATACATTGCACTAAATGAGTTATTAAAAGGAAGCATTCAATGCTAAGCTAATATGATAATGCCATCAAACAATAACTGAAGTGATAAGAAACAAACTAGGTGTTAATGAAAAGATTGATCATTAAGTGAGCCTCAAAGCATCAAATTTAGAAGTCAGGTAACAAAACAATCAACAGATAAGGTGATAAACAGAACAACCAATCGACAGATGAGGTGATAAACAGAACAACCAATCAACAGATAAGGTGATAAACAAAATAACCAAACCAATCAACAGATGAGGTGATAAACAGAACAACTAATCAACAGATAAGGCAATGAAATGAACAACCAATCAACAGATGAGTTGATAGGAAACAATAATGAGCAGCTAACAAATGATGTGAAATGAGAGAAATTATCCAAAATTTAACATAAGAAAAGAACTTTATGACAGTTTACTACTTACAATTTCATTTTTTCACCAATGAAAGAGCATTGTAGAGCAAACAAATTATTGTAGTTATCACAGAAGATACCTAGCCGCATCTCTGCCATAAGGTACCATCAAGGGCACCACAGCTTCACAATAGTTGTCTAAAAATATGCAAGGGTCTCTTGCTGAACAATATATTAGGAAATCTGGCCAAAACTCTTCTTTTAGTTATTCACACAAAAGCAAAGCAGCACACAATATTTAAACCAACAAAAACCCCTGGTCAAAGAATGTCAACATAAAAAGCTTTTTTTGCAGAATCTTTGAATGTGGTGCATGGTAAGTGCATAAACTTGTGTATTGCAACAGCATTAAAGTTTCAAAAGAATTCATGAACATTTGAAATGTCCATAATTTCTAAAATGTTTTGTTTTAAAGTAATCAATTGATTTTAAATTATATAAAAGTGCTTTGGCATTTAGTACCTTGCAGTGTGCTACATGACTGAACCAATATGAAAGAAGTGGCATAGTGCAGATGAAGTATTCAAATTTGATTATTCACGTATCTTCCCATTAAAAAATCCAAAGAAACTGTTCAAGGCATTGAACACATAGACATTGAATACATGACCCAAGTAAAATGATTGCTGGTTCTAATTATGACCCCTGCATATACTGCTGCTCAAACCATATATACTTTGACAGACTGTAAAAATGGCTTTTTGATGAATCAATTTTAATACTAAAAATTACATATTGCATTACATGAACTTTAACATGACAGCAAATAAGGTCATTTAATTGTTAAAGTAAAACTTTGTTGAGACACGGACAACTGCAATGAGCTATGGTCTGTATGAACAAGTGTATAGTCTGTACATAGTGTAGCTCAACTAGTAACCATAACAAATATCATCAGCAATCTTTACAGTCTGACTGGTGAGCTCTCATTACACTATCATTGAATGGCAAATTCTCAACTGCTTTCAACTTTTAATCCCTTTATAAATACAAAAAATAATTATAAGACTTGTCCTCTGGGTCACAAAGATGAGATGAATCGCAATAACTTAAATTTAAAAGTTCTCATTGCATACTTCAGAAGCACAGAGTCTTTAATCATAATGCTAACTGCTTGGTGCTCACTCCACATTCAAAGATAAGTGCAAGTGCAAAAAAAGTGGCAAGTTTCACCTTCCCCGCCAGTACCACTGGCCGAACTCATGGTCTCTGACGACAGCTACCACTCAGACGCAGCTCTTCTATTTCTGCTCATGGATTCATAAAACAGCAAATCTTAAGTACAAAAAAAATTAAGCGCAGTAAAATTTGTAATGGAGCATTAAAAGATAATTAGTAATTGGTACCAAAATTTTTTTATCATTTGAATAGAGAGAGTACTTGAAAGCCAATCTCACTGGCCTATGGTCTCACTGATGAGTGTGACATCATGTTTTGTTTATTAAATCATCCAACTATCATACTATCACAAATTTCCTGCTGACTCTACTACATGATGAAAACAGCAGAAAATGTTAGTCAGCACAACTGTAATTATTTAATTATGGCAAAACACCATTTCCCATTGACATTGACAGATTTTCATCTATTCTCTCTATAAAATGCCTATAAACTGCTATGTTCTCCAATTGATCAAAATAGCAGCAATTTCAATATATTAGACAGAAAAATTAGCAAATTACAGGCTAAAGCTTCAAAGTAACCATTGATTAACCAAATTGGAAATTTTGAATACAACTGCTAATGGTGGAAAAAGTTAGAAATGCTTATACCAGAATAGTTATATTGTACAATTTAATTACAAAGGTTTTCCTCTATAGAGCTCATTGAAGGTTTTCCTGTCAAAGAAAATATTCATCAATTTTTCAACTGGTAATTTATAGGCTGAATTGCCAGGGCCCAGGACAGAAACTGGGGTTTGAAGGAAAACATCTACATCATAACCACATAATCTTGCTTATCAAGAAGTTTCTTTTGCTTATACTTGACTGTATTTTTGGAGTTTTGCCACTAAGCTTATGGGTAAAAGTTTCTTTTATCTATTGTGGGTGAAGAAACATAATAAAGAATTTTGAAAAGATTATTTTTTTAGCATACTCTCCAAAATTCAGGGCTCAGTAAAAATGAGCTGAGTATCTAATGCGACTAGCAAAAAAAGACAACAGCAGTTGCCAGTCATTTATAGCACAGCTGCATTTCGCACTTACAGCTATTTCAATCCAATTTATTGATTAAAACACATTTTAATTTGTGAAATTGGACAAATTGGACAGGAGTTTCTCAAAATTGCTGGTGGAAACTATCATTTCACACATACACACAAACATAATGGGTGAAAATAGGTGACATTTCTTATATTTCTCTTAGGCCCTATTCACTACAGGCATGGAATATGTCTACTTGGCGAGCCGTGACTGAATTTTTGTAGCCGTGGTTTTATGGAGTTGCCAGCCGTGATTCCATTTCTTCAAGCCGTGATTTCAATTTTTCGAGCCATGAATTCCATATTTAGGCCATAAAAAGCCATTTAATAGGCACAAATTGACTTTCAAACAGTATGGAATTCTGTATAGGTAATATATTATCATGTTAACAAAAGAAAATGTATCGAAAAATTTACCACCTTACACCGAAGTGACAATTGATACTCTTACACTGAGCTCATCAGAAACTGCGGACACCCGGACAGCTGCACTTCCTTTAACTCGCTTGCGTGTGGTTCGAAAACTGATAAAAAGTTGGAGACTCTTCCTTCCAAGACATACACTAGTCGTGTATCGGTATCGACAAATTTTGTAATGAATATGTTCCAAAATAAAAATAAAAATTACGTAAACTTTCGCAGAAAATTCTCACAATTTCACCAATACCAACAAAGTTCTCGAATCCACACGGAATGATGGGATAAACTGCTAATCTTTCACGGCGTATGGCAATATTGTGTTGACTGTTGACATTAGACAAGACGGTGTCAGACACCTTGTTTTATTCTTGTAAAGTTCAATTTCATAATAAATAGATTTGATCCACATTTCACAGTGACATTTAAATGATGGAAAATTGTTTCAAAATTTAAACACCAATTGATACGCTTCTAAATACGAATTTATTCATGTTTTCGCCCTATAATGTCGAATTTGGTCTTAATAACTTCACTTCAAATCCTGAATGATTTTGTCTCCCATGGCAAGTTTTCGGACGTCTTGTGTCTTTTAGAAAACGTTGGTTGTTTATAAGCAGTAATTATTTTATTTTAATGAACCAAAGAAAGTTTAGTCATCGAAATGACAAAATCATTATTGGAGGGGGTACTCTGACAGGCTTTAAATAATAGCTCTTTTTCGTGGGTCACATTATTAATTTTTTAACCTATTAGATATGCAAACTTTTTAAATCTTTCTATTGTGTTACGTAGCCTCAGCATTAGGCCTTTGATGGATGTTTACAAAATTTTTCTATGTCACATCGCTTTTGAGTTTTGGGGGTTTTTGTTAAAAAAATGAAAAGTGGTCAAAGTTAACCCACCAGTCAAAGTAACCCCATTTTATGGTATATAAATTATATTTTTTAGTATGAATTCAAACTGGCAATAAGCCACCAGAATAGCTTAATCTTGGCTCTTGGGTCACTTTCTAGAACAACATTAATGTCAATTTGGAATATTGGACAGAAGTATTCAAAATTGCTGGTGAAAAATATCATTTCACAGATAGGGTAAACACACCATATTCTGACACTTTAAGGACATAGCAAGAAATGAATGGCTATAAAAATATCACAGTATGCGCAACTCAAGTTCTGATTGCTTTACGCCACTCTCAAAACACCACACTACGTGATAGAAATGATGAAACATCACAGACTGTTGCCATATTTATTTAAAAGCCTTTACAATTGAAAATCAACAAAATTGCTGAATTCTGACACTGTGTGACTAAATTCGGCATATTGTGGGACTAATTCTGACATCACTGAAATGCGCGGTGTAATGTCCATACTCCATAGACTTGCAGACAGAGCGCTTCAAAACCGTAATTCGTAATTCCGACGCCCTGTGCGAGCTGTATTGGAATACAAGACAGCTCGAACGAGCTGTGTGTGTCTAATTCCGAGCTGTGTCAGAATTACTTTTTATGTGTCTAAATCCGTCTCTTAACTTAATCATCTATTAATTTATTTGCCACTTATAATCAGCAAATACAAGTATACTTAAAGGATTCCACATATATTCACAGACTTATTTGAAAGTCTCAAACCATAATATTCTTTTTACACAAACAGTTAATCACTATTTGGTAGAGCAAGGTCAACTATCAACTTTGACACGTTTTTTTGATGTTCTCATTGGGTGACGTGGACTTTAGCTCTGAGGATCTCAACATTTTCCAGCCAAACCTAGTGTTTTGCAAAAATCTGGTGCGCAATAGTATGACATCACTATTTCAACCATGGTGGTTTTTGAGCAAATCCTTGGGCATTTAGCCCCAGCACTCCAGCAGGCACTCCGCAGGCACTGTGGCGCTCCAAAGCAGAAAAAACCTAGATCTAGGTTTTTTGCTTCCCACTGGGTTTCTAGGTTTTTCATTAATAAACTGATCCTAATCTAATTTTTTTCAGAATGGTGCACTGAAAGCAGAAATCAGTCAACAGTTATAGTCAAGAAAGGGAGAACTGCTACGAGACTTACGCGATGGAGCCATTTACAGGAGATATGAAAGTAGATTACTGGATGCAACTACCTATTCAGGAATGATCACGATTCACGAATAAATATTACTTACTAAGTTAGTAAAGTTACTATGCTCATAAAATGACGACTAGCTTAGTCAGTTATCACTTATCATTAATCCACTCGAGGAGAAACTGGAGATCGGAGTAAGAACAGCAC